>NC_029791.2:39405823-39412508 GCF_000816755.2 Arachis ipaensis
TTTTGTGACAAACTTGTTTATTTTGTTTATTTTGGAACATGGTTTTTGAGCTAAGAACACAAGCATGTGAGTTTTGAGCCTAATTGTGTGGTTACATCTTATAACCACTTATTTTCATTCTTGTGTGCATTATTCTCTCTCTATGATTGTAATCTTTGATTTGTTTGATTTTATATGTCCATTATTCCATGTATACATGCATTTATATGATTGAGGCCATCATTTCATATAGCTCACTTACCCAAATAACCTACCTTTCATCAACCATTGTTAGCCAAATTTGAGCCTATTTAATCCCTTTTGTTCTTAATGTTAGCACATCACTACCCTTAAGTGAAAAAAAATAAATGTCCTTAATTTAGATCTTTGATTAGCTTAGGCTAGTGAGAGTGTGTATCATTTGGGTATGAAAAATTTGGGACATTGGTTGAGGTAAAAGTATAAATTTTATTTTTGTTAAAAATATTAGGAATTGGGTACATATTCATGCATTAAAAGTGTAAACCATATGCATTGACATCCTTGTATATATTTTAGTTTGAAAAAAAAAATGTATGAGAAAACAAAAAGAAAAAAAATGTATAAAAAAAAGAAGAAAAAAATATATATAGATAGAAAAAGAAATAAAAAGGGGACAAAAATGCCCCAAAGTAAAGTTCAATAAAAAATCAATGCATATGGAATGTGAATCAAAATGAATGCATGAGTATGTGAAAAAGTGGGAATCATGGGTAGCTAGGTTGTGTATTAGAATTGCATAGGTTGTTATATGTGTTTAGTGAGAGCTTAGGCTAATCAAAGATACAAATTTCAAGCTCACTTGACCATATACATCCCTACCTTTACCCTAGCCCCATTACAACCTATGAATAAGTCCTCATGATGAATGTATGCATGCATTGAATAATTGTTGATTGTTAGAAGAAAAACAAATCTTGGAAAGCATGAGTAGAAGAGAATTGAGTGATCGACCCTATACACTTGAGCGACTAGAGCGGATACACATCCGGTGAGGGTTCGATCTCAATTCCTTGTTTCCGGCTTTCATGAGCGTTCTTCTTGCAAGTCTATTTGAACTTCATTTTGATATTTGAATTGGTAGAGTTTGTGAGTCGTCATATGACCTTTTCCCTACTTGCTTATATATGTTCTTGGAGATTGATTTGCTTTTGACCAAGTAGGTAGAATCATATTGCATTTAGTTGCATGCATGTAGATAGGAACATATAGTTTATTTGCATTGAATAAATGTTCATATCCCTTTTCTTGTCCTTCTTTATTCTTAGCACGAGGACATGCTTGGTTTAAGTGTGGGGAGATTTGATAAACCCCGATTTTGTTGTTTATCTTGTGCTTATTTTGGGGGATTTTATCACCTTTTCCCACATTTATTCAATGAAATAGCATGGTTTTACAATTCTCCCTTGATTTGTGCTTAAATGTGAAAACATATTTTTTAGGCCTTAATTTTGCCAATTTTAACTCACTTTAATTCCATTAGATGCCTTGATGTGTTTGATGAGTGATTTCAGGTCCATAAGGCAAGTATCGGATGGAAGAAGTGAGGAGAAAAGCATGCAAAGTGGGAGAACTCATGAAGAAATGAAGGAACCATAAAGCTGTCAAGCCTGACCTCTTCGCACTCAAACGACCATAACTTGAGCTACGGAGGTCCAAATGAGACGGTTCCAGTTGCGTTGGAAAGCTAACATCCGGGGCTTTGAAATAATATAAATTTTGTCATATGTTGCTTCGTGTTCAGGGGCGCGCACGCGCACTTTTGCGCGCGCGCGCCGATGCTGTCCATGGCCCACTTTAATGAAATCGCCCCCAGCGATTTCTGAAGCACTTTGGGCCCAACCCAACTTTAGCTAGTATTGTTTCCATTGACGCTAATCTTTTGCTAATTTAATTAGTGAGTTGATTAGGACTTATGGAAGATTATTTCCATTGACGCTAATCTTTTGCTAGTTAATTAGTAAGTTGGTTAGGACTTTTGGATTGAGATTAGCTAGTCTCGTTAGACTTTCTCCCTATTTGTTGGAGTTGACGTAATGAGATAAATTCTTGTTTATTATTGTGACATGATTAGTTAATCTTGTTTGACATTCTCCCTATTTGTTGGAGTTAACTAAATAAGATGAACTAATCATGCATGCTAGGATCGAAAGCCTATGATCTCAATCCTTGCCATGAATGTCTCTCTTTATTAATTGCTCTCTTTATTTTTCTTGTCATTTACTTTCTTACCATTTATATTTTCTTGCCAATATAAATCAAAAACCCCTTGATCCCCATAGCCAATAAGCATACACTTCATTGTAATTCTTCGTGAGACGACCCGGAGTCTTAATACTTCGGTTAATTCTTATTTGGGATTTGTTAATTGTGACAACTCATATTTTTGCATGAAAGGATTCTTGATTGGTTTGGAAACTATACTTCACAACGAGAATTCATTCGAGGAAATTCTAAACCGTCAAGAGTCCGTTCATCAGTGCCTCCTCAGCACACTAAGTAACTGCTCTTCCTGTTGAGAAGTGAGTTCCCTTGCAATGATAACTGGAAACTTCTGCTCGTCTTCAAGGTAAGCATATTTGAGGTGTGGAGGAAGGGGTTTTAATTCTAAATTTTGATCATGGTCAGGCTCTGGGTTGTCTGGAGCTGGTAACAATGGTAAAGCACTGTCATTGTCCTCTGAGAATGTCCCCACACTTGGACCTTGTCCTATGTACTTCTCTTCAAATTCCTCCTGGTGAACTTCAGCCACGGTTTCATCTATGATGTCACACTGGAGGATAGAATGATCCTCCGGAGGATGCTTCATGACTCCATTCAGATTGAAGATTACTACTCGGCCATCTATTTCAAAAGAGTATGTTCCTGAAAAAGCATTTAATTTGAACTTCGAGGTCTTCAGGAATGGTCTTCCAAGTAGGATTGATGATGGCTTCTCTGAGTCATTTTGGGGCATCTCCAGGATATAAAAATTAATGGGAAATGTGAGCCCCTTAATGCCCACTAATACATCTTCAGCAACTCCAGCCACTGTAATAATGCTTTTATCTGCTAACACAAAACGAGCTGCCAACCTTTTTAAGGGAGGGAGCCTCAAAATATCATATATAGACAAAGGCATTATACTCACACATGCTCCTAAATCACACACGCAGTCAGAAAATACTACACCACCAATAGTACAATTAACCATACATGGACCTGGGTCACTACACTTTTCAGGTAAACCTCCCATTAAAGCAGATATGGAACTACCTAAAGGAAAAGTTTCTAATTCATTAATTTTGTCTTTATGTATACATAAATCTTTTAGAAACTTTCCATATTTAGGTACCTGTTGAATAACATCAAAAAGAGGAACAGTTACCTCAACCTTTTTAAATATCTCTACCATTTTGGGATCAGGTTCCAGCTGCTTCCTGGGCTTCCTTGCAAGTTGTGGAAATGGAATGAGAGTGGCGTCTTCTGCAGTGTCTGCGCCCTTTGGTGCTTCTTCCTGTGGTTGAACTTCTTCTTTTTCAGCCATGTCCTGTATGTCCTCTTCCTCTTCAACATCTTCTATTTCCACTACCTCTTCAGCTGAGGCATGTTCTGGTGGGCTTGGCTCCTCCTGATTCCTCTCCTGCAGTGTGGTTTCGGACCTTACGGTGATGGCATTAATGCTACCCTTTGGATTGGGTAATGGTTGAGAGGGGATTCCACTGGAGCTCAAAGGCTGGTTATTAGAGTTATTCATTGATCTCATCTGTGAGACAAGAGCTTGCAAAGTAGAGTTCAGACCATTTAGTGTAGAATAAAGGTTGTTTTCCATGGTCTGTTGTCTCCGATCAATAGATTGTAGTAAGTCGTCATTAGAAGATGAAGAAGGATAAGTAATTTGAGAGGTCTACTGTTGGGTATTCTGTGGTCCTTGGGATTGCCTCAGGTGAGGTGCTCTGTAAGGCTGGTTCTGGTTCTGCTACCTGTTATTGTTATTATTCCACCTCTAATTTCCTTGATTGTCTCTGCCTCATCTGTTGTTGTTGTCCCTCCAATTCTGGTTAGAATTGTCCTGCCATCCATGGCTGTAATTTCCACCTTGATTGTACCCTTGGTTGGGGCGGTCATAGAAGTTATGAGTGGCTGCAAGGTGTTGTCTTCCTGCTGGAGCTGCCGACATTCATCAGTATAATGGCTATAATCAGCACAAACTCTCTATGGGACTAACTGTTAGCTTTGCTATGGTGGAGAAGGTTGAGCTTGCTGAACTTGTTGTTGATTCAATTGCATCTGCTTCAGCAAGTTGGTCATTTCACAGATACTCTGAGTTAGAGCAGCAGTCTCTCTGCTAGAGGATACTTCTGCAACGGCTTTTGAACGGCCTTGTTTCTGCCTGTGATTCCGAGTAGATTCAGCTAAGTCACTGATCAATTGCCATGCCTCATTATTGGTCTTGTACTTTTTCATAGACCCATTGCTAGCACTTTCCAATGTGGTCTTATCTTGGGGCCTCATGCCCTGTGTGACATAACCGAGTAACACTATCTTGTCAATCATATGGTGGGGGCATGCTTCCAGAAGATTATTGAAGCGCTCCCAGTATTCATAGAGAGTCTCGGATTCGTCCTGAACAATCATGGAAATGTCTTTCCTCAGTTTATCAGTAACTTCAGCTGGAAAGAACTTTTCCAAAAATTCTCTTCTAAGTGTATCCCAGTCGAATACAGTTGCTACGGGTTGAGTGTAGTACCACTCTCTTGCCTTTCCCTCAAGAGAAAATGGGAAAGCTTTCAACAAAATTGAAGTTTCATTTGCACCATCACGCTTGACAGTAGAACAGGCTGCTTGAAAATCTCTCAGGTGCTTGATAGGCTCTTGAGCAGGTAAGCCATGAAACTTAGGCATCAAATTGAGCAGTGCAGTCTTTATTTCAAAGTCTGTAGCCACCGCTGGGTGATGCGCTTGAAACGGTTGCATTGAAAAATCAGGGGCTCCAGCCTCCTGGATAGTAACTCTTCTAGCTGCTGCCATGTCACCTGCACGTAAATCAACCGAATCAGTAGAACGGGGGCTTGTTTCTTTCTCAAGTGACGTTTCGGATCCGCCCTCAGAGAGGACTAACCGACGTCAAGCTTGCCTTATTCGTGAAATAGTTCTTTCAATCTCAGGATCGAATACTGGCAAGCTTGGATCAGGAAGTGAACGCGTCATCTAACGAAAGAAACAAGCAGCTCATAGTAGCAGGATAAAATAAAATGCAAATAAATAAATTCCAATTAATAACTTTAGCACTCTATTGCAAATCCCCAGCAACGGCGCCAAAAATTGACGTGGCAGAAATTGGCGAGTCAAGAATTGTTATAAGATATGCGTTGCAAGTATAGTTCTTAACCAACCAGAAATCCGCTTATCAATTTAGAAGGGTGTCACAAAAATTAAAATTAAAATACTGGGAGTATGAATCCCAGGTCGTCTCCCAACGAGTTGCAGAAAGGTGTGCTATTTTATTAATCAGATGTTTTCAAAATGGTTTGAATTGAATAACAGGAAATTAAATTAGAGAATTTATGTAATTTAAATAAAAGCCTTAACTGGGAGTAGATTAGCTGGAAGCCCTATTCTTGTTGGAGTACTCTCAAGATTAATTGACAATTGAAGGTTGTCCTGTTTAATTATCCCTTACTAGGTAAGGGAAAGTCAAACAAGTTGGAATGCTACTTCTATTCACAAGTTCCAACCCACTCAATTAAAAGGGATTGGTGTCAGTGACTAGAGGGCAATCCAACAATAAACCCAATTACAATTTTTCTTTTTGAGCATTCCAACTCAAGGGTTCCTTTCAATCAACTTCCCATCAAGTTAGGGAACTACTCGCTCATTGTGAATGTAGAATTCATAACATAGGTGATGAGCGGATAATTTATACGCTTTTTGGCATTGTTTTTAGTATGTTTTTAGTAGGATCTAGTTACTTTTAGGGATGTTTTCATTAGTTTTTATGTTAAATTAACATTTCTGGACTTTACTATGAGTTTGTGTGTTTTTCTGTGATTTCAGGTATTTTCTGGCTGAAATTGAGGGACTTGAGCAGAAATCAGATTCAGAGGTCGAAGAAGGACTGCTGATGCTGTTGGATTCTGACCTCCCTGCACTCAAAGTGGATTTTCTGGAGCTACAGAACTCGAAATGGCGCGCTTCCAATTGAGTTGAAAAGTAGACATCCAGGGCTTTCCAGAAATATATAATAGTCCATACTTTGGCCAAGGATAGATGACGTAAACTGGCGTTCAACACCAGCTCTCTGCCCAAATCTGGCGTCCAGCGCCAGAAAAGGAGCCAAAACCAGAGTTGAACGCCCAAACTGGCACAAAAACTGGCGTTCAACTCCAAGAAGGACCTCTACACGTGCAACACTCAAGCCCAGCCCAAGCACACACCAAGTGGGCCCCGGAAGTGGATTTATGCATCAATTACTTACTCATGTAAACCCTGGTAGCTAGTTTATTATAAATAGGACCTTTTACTATTGTATTAGGTATCTTTGATCAGTTGTATGCTATCTTAGATCACATTTGAGGGCTGGCCATCTTGGTCATGCCTGGACCTTTCACTTATGTATTTTCACGGTAGAGTTTCTACACTCCATAGATTAAGGTGTGGAGCTCTGCTGTTCCTCAAAGATTAATGC
>NC_029791.2:39412664-39459993 GCF_000816755.2 Arachis ipaensis
TTCTATTCAACTCATCTTATTTCGCTTCTAAGATATCCATTCGCACCCAAGAACGTGATGAAGGTGATGATTATGTGTGACACTCATCACCATTCTCCCCTATGAACACGTGTCTGACAAACACTTCCGTTCTACATGCAATAAGCTAGAATGAATGATGAAGGTGATGATTATGTGTGACGCTCATCATCCTTCTCCTTTATGAACGCGTGCCTGACAAACACTTCCGTTCTACATGAAATAAGCTAGAATGAATATCTCTTAGATCTCCTAACTAGAATCTTCGTGGCATAAGCTAAAATGATGACTAAAAGTAATTCTTGTATTAATAAATTCTAAAAATAATTCAATAGTAAAATTGAGTAAATTAAAGGACATGGAAGAGTAAGAGCCAAGTAAAGAAAACGAACTAGAATGACGAAGTCTTGATGAGGTAATAACTCTTCTCAATATCCCAATGGAAAAAGCAATAGAAATAAAATCCTAAGAACTATGAATGTCTACAGAGAAAACCTAGAGGAGGAGTAAAACTAGATCTAAAAACTAAAAATTGTGTAGAATGAATGTTGTTCTTAGTCTCTGCATGTTCTCTGGCTCTAGTCTACTTTTTTGGGCCAAAATTGGATCAAAACAGGGCCCAAAATTGCCCCCAGCGAATTCTGCAGATTATGCAGATCGCGCACGTCACGCGATCGCGTCATTCATGCGGCCGCGTCATTCGGCGTTTTACCCTTCCACACGAGCGCGTCGTCCATGCCTCCGCATCACTTGTGCTATTCCAATCCGCACGGTCGCGTGAGCCATGCGGCCGCGTCACTGCGATTTCCTCTCTTTCGCGCGGTCGCGTGAGCCATGCGGCCGCGTCACTTCTCGCTGGTCATCTCCTCAATTTCTTGTGTTCCTTCCATTTTTGCGAGCTTCCTTTCCAATCTCCAACTCATTCATGCCCTATAAAGCCTGAAACACTTAACACACAGATCACGACATCGAATGGAATAAAGGAGAATTAAAATACATAATTAAAAGTCTCTAGGAAGCAAGTTTTCAATCATGTAATAATTTTAGGAAGGAAATATAAATGCATGCTAATCATATGAATAAGTGGGTAAAGATCATGATAAAACCATACAATTAAACACATTATAAACCATAAAATAGTGGTTTATCAACGGCTAATCCACGACTTCATTGGGGACTTCTCGAGACACTAGTTCAGCCGAGGTATGGGGATATTAAGGTCTCTGTGGTAGAGGCTGGAACCCAAAGGCGCAGCATTCTCTGATCCGGAAGATTCGACTTTGTCTATGGCGTGTCTGTAGCATTTTGAGTAGGATCATTAAGGAAAATGGACTGCAGGAGCCACCCTCAATCAGAATGGATCCACACTAACCCTGGGGTTCAGATCTGGAGGAGATTGGCGATCGTGATCGTACGGCGTTGATCAAATACAGCCTACCATAGGAGAAATCATTCACAATTGAAGAAGACAGTAAGACCAGAGTTAATACAGAAGGACAAAGCATCTCCAAGCCTTAACCATCTTCTTATCATTATAAACAGGTCAACCTAGTTTAGATCTCCTTATTTTCTTTTATGCAATTAATCAAACCATCTACCTTTCTATTTGCATGACTAAGATCTACAAGATAACCGTAACTTGCTTCAAACCACAATCCTCGTGGGATCGACCCTTACTCGCTCAGGTATTACTTGGACGACCCAGTGCACTTGCTGGTACAGTTGTACGAAGTGTGGGAATTCGTGCACCAAGTTTTTGGCGCCGTTGCCGGAGATTGTTCGAGTTTGGACAACTGACGGATTATCTTGTTGCTTAGATTAGGTATTGTCTTTAATTTTGTTAGAGTCTTTTAATTTTATTTTCTTCTTCTTTTTTTCGAAAAAAAAAAATTAAAATCTTTCAAAACTTTTTCTTTTCTTTGTTTAATCTTTGTTTTTAATTTGAGTCTTTTGTTTTTGTTCTTATTGCAATTTTCGAATTCTTTGAGTCTTTCTTTAAAAAAATTTCAAAATTAGTATCTTTTGTTTGAGTCTTGTGTCAATCTTTAAGTTGGGTGTCTTCTTGTGTATTTTCTTTAATTTTTCAAAAATTCTATCTTTGGTTTTCAAAAATTTTAAGTTTGGTGTCTTTTGCATGTTCTTGTGTTCCTTAAATTCTTTGAGTTTTGTTCTTGGTGTTCTTCTTGATCTTCAAAGTATTCTTGTTTTTCTTTTTGTTTTGATCTTAAAATTTTTAAGTTTGGTCTCTTTGTGTTTTTCTTCTTAATTTTCGCATAGTAGTGTTTTTAGATCGAAAAATTTTAAGTTTGGTGTCTTTTTGTGTATTTTTCTCTTTCTTCATTAAATTCAAAAATCAAAAAAATAAAATATCTTTTCTTATTTTTTATTAATTTTTGAAATTTTTAATTAAAATTTCAGATTTTAATTTCAAATTATTATCTTATCTTAGTTCTCAAATTTCAAAATCAAATCTTTTCAAAAATCATATCTTTTCAAAATCTTATCTTATCTTTTTATCTTTCTTTAAAATTAAAAAATCTTATCTTATCTTATTTCAATTTTAAATTTTAAAATTCAAAATTTCAAAATTCAAATCTTTTTCTTATCTTCTTTCAAATTCAAAAATTCAAAATCTAAAATTTCAAAATTTAAAATTCAAAATTCAAAATTCAAAATTTAAAATTTCAAAATTCAAAATTTAAATTTCAATTTTTAAATTCAAATCTTTTTAATTTTAAAACTTATCTTAACTTCTTTATCTTATCCTTCTTACCTAACTTATCTTTTCTTTTCTATCTTATCTTCTTTTAAATTTTAAAATTAAATCTTTTTCAAATCTTTTTAATTCTTATCTTATCTTGTTGACTTTTTCAAATATTTTTAAAATCAAATCTTTTCTAATCCTCTATCTTATCTTAATTTCAAATCTTTCTTAATTGGTTACTTGTTTACTCTCTCTTCTTTTTCAAAACTTCTTAACTAATTTTTCTCTCTCCTATTTTCAAAAATTCTCTTCTATCTCTCTTTTCTATTTTCGAAAATTCATCATTTAATTTTCAAATCTTTTTAAATTTATTAACCTTTATTTTCAAATTACATAAATAAATAAAACAAAAACAAAAATATTTTAATTCTTGTTTATCTTTTCTACTTCTAAATATTTTAGTTCTTAACATAGAGCTCTCATTATCCTTTGTCCTTGGTTTTTTCTTTTCTTGTTTATGACCAGGAATAGGGATAAAGAATCTCTCTTTAATCTTGATCCTGAACCTGAAAGGATTTTAAGGAGGAGCTTACAACAAATTAAAGCACAACACTCCGGAAGAAACCCTTCAGAAAATTTTGAACAAGAAGCTGAAGACATGGCCGAACATGAAGGAGAGGCAAGAAAGGTTCTTGGTGACTTCACCATGCCTACCTCTGATTTCTATGGCAAAAGCATCTCTGTACCTACCATTAGAGCTAACAACATTGAGCTTAAGCCTCAGTTAGTCTCTCTTCTGCAACAGAATTGCAAGTTCTATGGACTTCCACTGGAAGATCCACACCAATTCCTGTCAAAATTCTTGCAGATCTGTGATACTATTAAGACCAATGGAGTGAACCCTGAAGTTTACAAGCTCATGCTCTTCCCTTTTGCTGTAAGGGATAGAGCAAAGCTTTGGCTGAACTTTCCCTTTGCTGTAAGAGACAGAGCTAAGATATGGTTGGATTCTCAACCTAAAGAGAGCCTAGACTCTTGGGAAAAGTTGGTCAATACTTTTTTGGCTAAATTCTTTTCTCCTCAAAAGATGAGCAAAATCAGAGTGGAAGTTCAAACTTTCAAACAAAGAGAAGGTGAATCCCTCTATGAAGCTTGGAAAAGATACAAGCAACTGATTAGGAGGTGTCCTCCTGACATGCTCTCAGAATGGTCCATCTTAGGAATTTTCTATGATGGTCTGTCTGAGATGTCCAAAAAATCATTGGACAGCTCTGCAGGTGGATCACTCCACTTGAAGAAAATGCCTGCAGAAGTAAGAGAACTCATTGAGATGGTTGCAAAAAACCAATTCATATACACTTCTGAAAGAAACCCTATAAGTAATGGGGTACTTCGGAAGAAAGGATTTTCTGAAGTTGATACTCTGAATGCCATATTGGCTCAGAACAAGATTTTGATCCAGCAGGTCAATATGATCTCTCAGTATTTGTTGGAATGGAAACTGCAGCTGGAAGCACTCAGGAAGCTTCTTCTGAAGTAGAAGCTTATGATCCTGATCAACCCACCATGGAAGAGGTGAATCACATGGGAGAATTCTATGGAAACACATACAACCCTTCATGGAATCATCCTAACCTCTCATGGAAGGATCAACAGAAGCCTCAGTAAGGCTTCAATAATAATCAAGGGGGAAGAAACCAGAATAGATTCAACAATAGGCCACCATTCCCATCTTCTCAAGGGAACATGGAGACTCCTAAGTAGAGCCTTTCTGACTTAGCCATTCTAGTCTCCAGCCTCTCTAAGACCACTCATAGTTTCATAACTGAGACAAGGTCCTCCATTAGAAATTTGGAGGTACAGATTGGTCAACTGAGTAAGAGAATCCCTGAGACTCCTCCGGACACTCTTCCTAATAACACTGAAGTAAACCCAAGAGAAGAGTGCAAGGTCATCACCATAAAGGTAGAGCCGAATATGGAGAGACTGGGAAGGCATTGAATGCCAGTGAGGAAGATCTCACTGGGCGTTCAACGCCCAAACTGGCTAAGAGCCTGGTGCTGAATGCCAATGAGGAAGCCCTCACTGGGCATTCAACGCCCATATTGGCACCAGAGCTGGCGCTGAACGCCAGTAAGAAAGCCCTCACTGGGCGTTCAATGCCTGATGCACCACTATTTCGTGGTGCATTTTATCTTGAATTTAGGGGATTCTATCACCTTTTCCCACATTTATTCACTAAAATAGCATGGTTTCGTATATTCTCCCTAATTTGTGCTTAAGAGTGAAAACATACTTTTTAGGCCTTTAATTTGCTCATTTTAATTCACCTTTGATTCCACTAGATGCCTTGATGTGTTTGTTAGTGAATTCAGGTTCAAAAGGCTAGGAATGGATCAAAAGAGTGAAGAGAAAAGCATGCAAAGTGGAGAATTCATGAAAAACCAAGGATTGGGAGTGCATTCACTGACGCGCACGCGTGGAGTATGAAGTCGCATGGCGACGCGTACGCGTGGAAAGCAAAAATGCCAAACGACGCGTACGCGTGACCCACGCATATGCGTCGATGCTCACACATGACTTCATTAAAGTGAAAACGCTGGGGGCGATTTCTGAGCTTTCCAGGCCCAAATCCAACTCATTTCTGAGCCTATTACATGCAGAAATCAAGATAAGTCAAGGGGGAAGCACATAGTTTAGTTTTGATGATGCTTTAGTTAGTTTCTAGAGAGAGAAGCCTTCTATTCTCTCTAGAATTAGGTTAGATATAGATTAGGATTTCTTAGATCTAGGTTTAATTCATGCTTTGATCTACTTTTCCTTTACAATTTCTTGTTCCTCTACCTTTGCTTTCTTAGTTTAGCATTTTAATCCTTGTAATTGTTTACTTTGTCGTTGATGCACTCTTGTTTCTTCCATTTTTTTTAATGCAATTTATGTTTGGTTTCCTTTATTGTTGATTTGAGTTGTTGTTGTTAATTTCCTTGCAATTGGTAAAGTAGATTTACTTTTCTTGCAATCTTATCTTGCTTTCCTTTTATACCTTCCAAGTGTTTGATTAAATGCTTGGAAGGATGTTAGAGTAGATTTTTGTGTTCTTGGCTTGGGATGGTAACTTAGGTGAAATTAAGTTGCTAATGTCCAAGTCTTGATAATTGGTGTCCATTGACTCTAGCTTTTACTAAGTCAATTAGTGAGTGGCTAGGACTTATGGATTAGGATTAGTGTAGCTCATTTGACTTTCCTTCACTTGCCAGAGGATGACTTAATGAGATTGATCCTTGTAATTATCATATTGTGGTTAGTAACAAGGATAAAGATCTTTAACCATCAACCCTTGCCAAGACCTTTTTACTATTAGAGCTTCATTTACTTTCTTGCAATTTATCTTTCATGTTTCTTATCCAAAACCCCAAAATACTTGTCCCATAACCGATAACAAGAACACTTCCCTACAATTCCTTTGAGAGACGACCCGAGATTTGAGTACTTCGGTTATTTTTATTGGGGTTTGTACTTGTGACAAACAATTTTTTGCATGAGAGGATTATTTGTTGGTTTAGAAACTATACTTGCAACGAGATTTTATTTATGAAATTCTAAACCATACAAAAAAATCCGTTCATCAACGCCCAAACAGACAGGGAAACTGGCGTTGAACGCCAGCAAGGACATCCCTGCTGGGCGTTCAATGCCCAAAATGTAAGGGAACTGGCGTTTAACGCCAGTAAGGGTATACAGCATGGGCGTTCAACGCACAAAGGGCCATCAGAGCTGGCGTTGAACACTAGTAAAGGCACACCCTCTGAGTGCTCAATACCCACTCAAGAAATCCCTATCCAAGAACTAAAGGAGGTCAAGGCTCACATAGAGACCATAGAGGTTCCTTTGCATGCACTCCTGCAGTGCATGAGTTCTGATGAACACTCGTCCTCTGATGAGGATAAAGACACTAGGGAAGAGCAAGTTGCTCGGTACCTAGGGGCTCTCATAAAACTGAATGCCAAGCTCTTTGGTACAGAGCCTATGGAGGAGGAACCTCCAGTGCTTACCAAAGAACTCAATGCTTTGGCTCAGCAGAAGCTACCTCAGAACTTCCAGATCCTGGACGCTTTCTGATTCCTTGCACCATAGGCACCATGACCTTTGAGAAGGCTCTGTGTGACCTAGAGTCAAGTATAAACCTCATGCCACTCTCTGTAATGGAGAAGCTTGGAATCTTTGAGGTACAAGCTGCAAATATCTCACTAGATATGGCAGACAAGCCAATGAAGAAGCTATATGGCTTAGTAGAGGATGTCCTGGTGAAGGTTGAAGACCACTACATCCCTGCAAACTTCATAGTCTTGGACATAGGAGAGGATGAGGATGATTCTATCATCCTCGGAAGACCTTTCCTAGCTACTATAAATGTCATGATTAATGTGGCAAAGGGAGAAATGGTTTTCCAACTAGGAGAAGACTACATCTTATTCAAGATGTATGATAAACCACTATTTCATGGTTTATCTTGTGCTCAATTGAGTGGATTTTATCAACTCTTTACCCACTTATTCATACTATTTGCATGGTTTTACAACTCCTTCCTGATTTTGTGCTATGATTGAAAACATGCTTCTTTGATCTTATATTTGCTTATTATTAATCCTTTTTTATTACCATTAGATGCCTTGATATGTGTGTTAAGTGCTTTCAGAGATTATATGGCAGGAATGGCTTGGAGGATGGAAAAGAAGCATGCAAAAGTGGAAGGAGTACAAGAAGTTGAAGAAACTGCAAAGCTGTCAACCTGACCTCTTCGCATTCAAACAGTCATAACTTGAGCTACAGAAGTCCAAACGACGCGGTTCCAGTTGCGTTGGAAAGATAACGTCCGGGGCTTCGATTTGATATATAATATGCCATAGTTGCCCTGACGCTAGGTGACGCGACCGCGTGCTCCATGCGGACGCGTCGCAGTGACGGAAATTCAGCATGTTGAATTCGCAACCAGCGAATTCTGGGTTGTTTCTGACCCAGTTCTCGGCCCAGAAAACACAGATTAGAGGCTATAAAGTGGAGGAATGCATCCATTCATAATCAAGCTTTCACATTTATAATTTTAGGAGTAGATGTAGTTTTTAGAGAGAGAGGTTCTCTCCTCTCTCTTAGGATTAGGATTTAGGATTTCTCTTAGTTTTAGGAGTGGCTCTCTCAATCACAGGTTCTTTATTTTTATTTATTTTTCCAATTTAATTTATGAACTTTTCCATGTTATGATTTGAATATTTTATTTAATATAATTTGAGGTATTTCAGACTTATGATTGCTCTCTTTAATTTATTAATGCTCTGTGTTTATCCAAGTTATTTTCATTCAAGTAGACTTTCTTCCCTTTTGGCTTTGGTTGAATCATTGGAAACACTTGAGTTATCAAACTCATTGTTGATTGAAAATTGGTATTCTTCAAGAATTAATTCGAGTTCCAATAACTCTAGCCTTTCCCAAGGAAAGACTAGGACCTAAGGAATAAAAATTAATTCATCCACTTAACTTACCTTCATAGTTAGAGGTCAACAAAGTGGGAAAAAAATCCAATTCTCATTACAATTGATAAGGATAACCAGGATAGGACTTCCTGTTTTCATACCTTGCCAAGAGTTTATTTTATAGTTATTTATTTATTTTATTCTTCTTATGCAACATACTGCTCCCTAATTTCTAAAACCCTTAATTTACAAACTCATAACCAATAATAAGAACATATCTCCCTGCAATTCCTTGAGAAGACGACCCGAGGTTTAAATACTCGGTTATCAATTTTAAAGGGGTTTGTTACTTGTGACAACCAAAATGTTTGTAAGAAAGGTTGATTGCTTGGTTTAGTAACTATACTTGCAACGAGTATTTATCATAACTTTTAAACCATCAATCTTCAGTTCTTCAAAATGGCGCCGTTGCCGGGGAATTGCAAACGTGTGCCTTATTATTGGTTATTGTAAATATTTGCTTTTTACTTGTTTATTTATTTTTATTTTTGTTTTTATTTTTGCTTTTTCATAAATTAAGAGGTTATTGATTTTTATTTAGTCATTAAAAATTTTTCAAAAATTTGTTCTTGGTGTTCATCTTGATCTTCAAGTTGTTCTTCGTGTTCATCTTGACCTTCAAGTTGTTCTTAGGTGTTTTCTTCGTTTTGATCTAAAAGTTTTTAAGTTTGTTATCATTTTTTTGTTTTTCTCTTTCCTTATTAAATTCAAAAATTCAAAATTTAAAAATCAAATTTCAAAATTCAAATTTAAAAAAAAATTTAAAAATTCAATTTTAAAAATTTTTCAAATTTCAAATCTCAAATTTCAAAATTCAAAATTCAAAAATTTAAAATTCAAATTTCAAATTTCAAAATTTAATTTTCAAATTCAAAAATTTAAATAACCTTTTAATTTAAATTTATTTTTATTTTTGTTTTTAATTTTTATTTGTTACTATGAACTCTCACCCCTTTGGCTATGAGTCTGGTTACAATTATATTGCAGGAAGAGGAAATTACAATGAGAACAGGCATCAAGGTTGGAACAATCAAAGATGGGAGGAGCCACAAGGATTTGATCAACCCTCTTGGCGACAACCACCTCCAATGGACTATCAACAACCACCACCATATGCCTATGAACCCTTTCCTCAACATGACTTTGGACCACCATACTCACAAGCCCCTTTCCGCCAATCACCTCCATATGACCCTAACCCATATCCACCATACCAACCACCTTATGAGCCAAATGAACCATACACAGAACCACCACCTTTCCAACACAACTACTCTCATGAACCACCACCTCAATATTCACCATCTGCATATCATTATCAAGATGAACCACCTTCCTATTATGAACCCTCTCTCCCAACCAATGAATCATCATATCCACCCCAACCTCCAATTGATGACATACTTCATGTTATTCTTCAAAGGCAAGAAAGGATGAATAAAAGTGTGCAAAATTTTGCGGCCGCCTTCGGCGAGATAGTAAATATAATAGCTTCCCAATATCTGAGCACTCAAAAAACTCCCATGGCTACATGTGGAGAATTAAAAGAAGAGCAAAGCATGAAGGAGACACTAGAAACTTCGGTGGACAATGAGGAACATGGCTTTGTATTGGAACAAGTGGAGGAAGCCATAATAGTTACAGAAGAAGAAGTGGTTGAAGACTTAGGAGATGCTGAACCTCCATGGAAAAGTCAAGACATAGAACCTCCTTCCAAGGAGATTGAAATTGATACTGAGGAGGGTGTACAACCTCCAAGGAATATCATAGTTGAAGATCTGGAAGAGGTTGATCAAGAGATGGAGATTAAAGAAGAAGAAGCACAACCTTCCATGCCCTTGGAAAGCAGTAAAGAGAAGATTGAATTAGAAGAAAGCTACCAAGAGGAAGAGGTTGAAATTGAAGAAGCTTGCAAAGAGGTGGAAGTTGTCAAAGAGCACAAGGGAGTGGAGCTTGAAATCACCTTGCCAAAGTTATTGGAGACTCCTCCCCCTAAGTTGCCATCATCCTTCACAACATTCAAGTGGGTAAAATTCATATCCCTTAGCTTTCTAATTCCATTTGAATATGGGCTACTGGAGACGGATGGTCAACTTAGAGCTCTTTGTAACATTAAGAGTAAGAGGAAGATGGCCAGTGGTAAGCATTGTCCTGCAAGGTTCATCATGGTTGGAAGCTTTAAGTTTAAACGCAAAGGTTGGTATAAAGCTCAACTGAATAGGTCTAGGGAGCTGTTTGGTCGCTGCAGTGAGAATTCAAATTACTTATCACCCAGCTGGAAAAATACAGATCCCGACAAAAATGGGTGTAAAAGCAAAGTTTGGGATCCTGAAATTTGCTCTGACATCTGTCACCCCGGGAGCCTAAGAATCTGTTTGAAGCTTCTTAAGGGCTTTACATGCCTAGTTTGGGACCCCGGAGGTTACTGGAAGTACAAACACTGGTGGGGATTCCTGGATGAATACAAGCATAAGCCACCATGACAGGAAGCTTATCAAATGTCCAACTTAAGGACTTTAACTAAAAGTGCTAGGTGAGAGACAACCCACCATGGTATAATCATTCCTTTCTCAATTTTAATTTTATTTAGTTTTGTTTATTTTTGAATTTTATTTTATTTTATTGAACCTCGAATCATGCATAGCATACACATTAATCATTGCAGTCTGCATTTTGCATAAAAAAATAAAAAAAAACACGCACGCAACGCGGCAGCGTCGCTGACACGTCCGCGTCACTAGTGCGTTGGGAAGAAAAGAATTGAACAGAGAGTCACGCGAGAGCATGGCTGGAGGCATGCCTTTGGCACAAATTGATCCACGCGACCGCGTCGCCGACGCGTCCGCGTCATGTGGGAAAAATGCCTCACCACGCGTCCGCGTCACCTACGCGACCGCGTGGCCCTGTAAATCGACGTAAAAAGGTGTATGGCCGAAAGTTGAGCTGGAATTGGGCTGGACTCGTGCTGGAAGCCCAAGCCCTACCACGCGACCGCATGCCCCACACGGCCGCGTCATTTTCAGAAAATGGCCATCCACGCGATCGCGTCAACCACGCGACCGCATCACCCTGGATTTTGGCAATACTAAGTTTTGAACAGAGAGTTGTGCGACCGCGAGGCTGCACTCGCGCCACTAGCACAATTCGAGTCACGCGATCGCATGCCCCACGCGTCCGCGTCACTCAACCTTATCGCGCACCACGCGACCGCGTCACCCACGCGATCGCATCGCCAGCGTCGCACAACCTATCTAGATCAGTGCCAATTATCTTCTCTTTTCTTTTCCAATCCTAATTTCTTCTATCTTCTCTTCTTTCTTTCTTACTTTATTTCTTTCACTTCTCATTCTTCTTATCTTTCTTTTTATTTTATTTAATTTATTTGCATATTTCATTCATTGCATTTTAATTTAGTGCACATTTTTATTTATATTTTTAAAATTAATTATTTTTCCTTTGGTGTTAATTTTCTTATTTAACTGTTGCATCATCTCTTGAATTATTTTAGGTGCTTAGAGACTTGTTTTATTCTGGTTAGATAATATTATTTATATCAATGCCAATCTTTTATACCTGTATTACTTTTACATTGACATGAATTTATATTATCTCTCCTTACCCACACTCTCTTCCCTATTTTTGCAAATTTTTGCACTCTTGATTTGCCATGTACTTCTATTATTTTCTCATTTGCATGTTGTAGCTACCATGTAATTGAGACCCTTATCATTTGGAATTAACCCAATCATACTTCATTTATTTTCTTATCTCTATTATTGGGTTACCTTTCTTCCCTTTTTCTTTCAGGATGGCCACCCGAAAGGGAACCGAAAGACGTTTACATGGGGAGACAGACAAGTCCATCTGCACCATCTTTAGAGAAAAGCAAACAATTGAAACAACCCGTCCACCTGCACATCTCAGCATGCACCGAGAACGGTGCAATCTTTAAGTGTGGGGAGGTCCATACCGATCTCCATGGGTTAGTATTTCCTTCTCAAACACCAATGTTTTATTTTCCTTGTTAGTTGTTGCATTTGCATGTTTGATTGCATATTTATTTGATTTTGTGCATATTTTACCACTTGGTTGAAGTAATATTTTCTTTTTTTAAGAAACCTTTTAAGAGCATTTCACTAATTTGAAAAAAAAAATTTAATGTTACACTTGTTTGAAGAAATATTATACTGGAACATGGTTTAGAGCTCGAACACACAAAAACCTGTGAGATTTTTTGAGCCTATGTGAATTGGTTGTATTTTATCAACCAATATTTTATTTTTGATGTGTGTTTTTCTCTCTAAAATTGTGATCTTTGTCTTGCTTAATTCTATATTTCCATGGTTTGATGTATGCATGCACTTACATGATTGAGGCCTTTGTTTCACTAAGCTTACATACCCATATAGCCTTACCTTTCATTATCATTTGCAAACCAATGTTGAGCCTACTATACCCCTTGTTCTTTACTTTAGCATATCATTAACTCTAAGCGGAAAACAATAAAGTCCTTAATTTGAATCCTTGGTTAGCTTAGACTAGTGAGAGTGCTTATAATTTAAGTGTGGAGAATTTGGCTTTGGAAACATTTGGTTTGAGAATTGAGTATGTTAGAATTTTCTGAAAATGTGAAAGAAATGTTTAGGACATGTTCATGCATTCAATAATTTAATCATATGCATTGAAAAAAATAAAAGAAAAAAGAATATATATATATATATATAATAGCAAATAAGAAAAAGGGGACAAAATGCCCCAAAGTAAGTGGTGAAAGCAATGCATATGAGTTGTACTTGAAATTAGAATGCATGAATATGTAGAAAACATGGTTAATGGATAGTTAGATGTGGTATTATGATTACATGGATTATCTTAAGTTAGGTGGAAAAAGTTTAAGTTAATTAAGGATTCAGATTTTAGTCCACTTGGCCAAATACAATCCTACCTTGACCCTAACCCCATTACAACCCTTAAAAGACCTCTTGATATGTGTATTTATGCATTAATTTTTTGTTGATTGTTAGATGAAGAGCAAGCCTTAGAAAGCAAGGTTAGTAGAGAATTGAGAGAATCGAACCTAAAACACTTGAGTAATTAGAGTGTATACACTACCAGTGAGGGTTCGATGCTCAATTCCTTGTTCCCTGCTTTCATGAGCTATTTTCTTCTTGCAAGTCTATTTGTACTTCATTTTTATGATTTGAAATAGTGAAATCCAGTTCATATTTCTTCTTGAAGGATTTGTTTACTTTTAACTAAGTAGGTAGAATCATTTTGCATGTAGTTGCATTCATATAGATAGGTTGCATTTCATACATTCTACTACTCATCTTCATCTTTATAGCTTCTCTTGAGCTTAACATGAGGACATGCTATTGTTTAAGTGTGGGGAGGTTGATAAACCACTATTTCATGGTTTATCTTGTGCTCAATTGAGTGGATTTTATCAACTCTTTACCCACTTATTCATACTATTTGCATGGTTTTACAACTCCTTTCTGATTTTGTGCTATGATTGAAAACATGCTTCTTTGATCTTATATTTGCTTATTATTAATCCTCTCTTATTACCATTAGATGCCTTGATATGTGTGTTAAGTGCTTTCAGAGATTATAAGGAAGGAATGGCTTGGAGGATGGAAAAGAAGCATGTAAAAGTGGAAGGAGTACAAGAAGTTGAAGAAACTGCAAAGCTGTCAGCCTGACCTCTTCGCATTCAAACAGTCATAACTTGAGCTACAGAGGTCCAAACGACGCGGTTCTAGTTGCGTTGGAAAGCTAACGTCCGGGGCTTCGATTTGATATATAATATGCCATAGTTTCCCTGACGCTAGGTGACGCGACCGTGTGCTCTATGCGGACACATCGCAGTGACGGAAATTCAGCATGTTGAATTCGCAACCAGCGAATTCTGGGTTGTTTCTGACCCAGTTCTCGACCCAGAAAACACATATTAGAGGCTATAAAGTGGAGGAATGCATCCATTCATAATCAAGCTTTCACATTCACAATTTTAGGAGTAGATGTAGTTTTTAGAGAGAGAGGTTCTCTCCTCTCTCTTAGGATTAGGATTTAGGATTTCTCTTAGTTTTAGGAGTGGCTCTCAATCACAGGTTCTTTATTTTTATTTATTTTTCCAATTTAATTTATGAACTTTTCCATGTTATGATTTGAATATTTTATTTAATATAATTTGAGGTATTTCAGACTTATGATTGCTCTCTTTAATTTACTAATGCTCTGTGTTTATCCAAGTTATTTTCATTCAAGTAGACTTTCTTCCCTTTTGGCTTTGGTTGAATAATTGGAAACACTTGAGTTATCAAACTCATTGTTGATTGAAAATTGGTATTCTTCAAGAATTAATTCGAGTTGCAATAACTCTAGCCTTTCCCAAGGAAAGACTAGGACCTGAGGAATAAAAATTAGTTCATCCACTTAACTTACCTTCATAGTTAGAGGTCAACAAAGTGGGAAAAAAATCCAATTCTCATTACAATTGATAAGGATAACCAGGATAGGACTTCCTGTTTTCATACCTTGCCAAGAGTTTATTTTATAGTTATTTATTTATTTTATTCTTCTTATGCAACATACTACTCCTTAATTTCTAAAACCCCTAATTTACAAACTCATAACCAATAATAAGAACATACCTCCCTGCAATTTCTTGAGAAGACGACCCGAGATTTAAATACTCGGTTATCAATTTTAAAGGGTTTATTACTTGTGACAACCAAAACGTTTGTAAGAAAGGTTGATTGCTTGGTTTAGTAACTATACTTGCAACGAGTATTTACCATAACTTCTAAACCATCAATCTTCAGTTCTTCAATGTCCAATTCCAATTCTCCCTCTGAAAAGAAAGAGACCATGGTGCAACACCTAGTGTTCCAACCCTCTCTTTCTGTGCAGAGCTTTACTGAGCCCCCAAACATCAATTCTAAGTTTGGTGTTAGGCAGCCATTAATAAGCACTAAAAACAAAGGTACTCGGTAGAAAGTACCTAAAGGCTGGAGGGACAAGAAAGTCCCAACCGAAGGCCTCTCACCTAGAATGATAGTTGTCTTTCCAAGAAACCAGTCATACCATTTACAGTGAGTCGTGTCCTATCTCTAGAGCATATAGAGCTCATTCATGAGAAGATAGGAAGAAAGTTCACTGTAAGGGGCAAAATTCTGAGCCCATACTCACCTCCGTAAGGAGCTAACCGTCAAGCTAATAACGTTAAAGAAGCACTTGTTGGGAGGCAAACCAACCTTAATTAATTATTTCTATTTTCTTTCATTTTGTTTTTCTTTAATTTAATTATTTAGGTTCATGATCATGTGCAGCAATCAGAACAGAGATAGAAACATTCAGTAGTGAAAACAGAACACTCTGGATGGAGTGTTGGTGGAGTTGAACGCCAGCTAGGGAGCAGACCCTGTGCGTTCAACGCCAGTGCAGAGGGTAGAGAATCTGAATTCCCTAGCCTCTCAGGCCCAGTGGGTCCCACAGCATCTTTACTACCCCACTTCTTCCTTCTTACTTTCACACTTCCCCATGCACTCTTCCTTATAAACCCTAGCCTAATCACATCCATATCACTTCCCCAAATCCATCATAACTCCCACCAATCCTACGCACTTCAAAATCAAATTTTCCTCCCATTTGCCCCACCCATGACCGAACCCAACCCTAGCCCACTCCTATAAAGACCCCAGTTACTAACTGACAAGTTGAAAATTAGTGTTGATCTATAATTTTTCAAAATAGGATCACTTCGTTGTAAGTATAGTCAAATCAACAACTAACTCTTAACATCAAATTTAGATCAAAAGATAGTCACAATCAAAACACAATATAGCCGGGAGTTTTAAATCCCAGGTCGTTCTCCCTAGGAATTGCAATTAAGTGTCCAATTATTGGTTATGAAGGAATTGGGGTTGTGATAGCAAGAAGCAAGAAATTAAAATGCAAGGAAGTAAATAAGCATGCAAGGAATTAAACTCAAAGCAAGTAAATCAAAAATGGAATTCAAGTGGCAAAAAGGACTCTTGGAAAGGATTGGGGAATTGAGGATTCTTATCATAATCATAGACCACAAACATGATAATTGTTAAGAATTAATCCCAATTAGTCTATCCTAACATCGAGAATAAGTCAAAAGGGCATAATTGATCTTAATCCACAAGTCTTAATCAACTCACTAATTAACTTAGTGAAAGACTAGCGTTAGTGGAAACCACACCAACTAACAATCCTAATCACAATATCGAATGGACATCTATGATTCAAGGTCACCTAATTATCCAATTCCAAGCCAAGAGTGAAAAAACTATACAAAAACTAGAAGAGACATTTTATCAAACACCTAGCATGCATAAAAGGGAAAATATCAAAAATTGCAATAAAAATAAATTCTATAACTACCAATTGCAATAAAATGATAATAACAACTCAAATAAGCATTAAAAAAACATAAAATATCGAAATTGCATTAAATAAAATTAAAAGTGACAAGTGTGTTCAAAGAACTAAAGTGGCATGAAAGCAAAATTAACAAAGTAAACTAAGAGATGATCAAGATAAGAGAGCAAGAAACATAAATGAAACTACATTAAAACAAGAATTAAATGCTGAAATTAAAGAGAAATTAAGCTAAAAATCCTAATTCTAGAGAGAAGGGAGAGCTTCTCTTTCTAGAAAACTAAGCTAAAACATGTAAAAATCTAAACCTAAGTGCTCTCCCCTTCATCCTTCTTCAATTTGGCTTGAAATAGCTTCAGAAATGAGTTGAATTGGGTTTTGGGGCCCAGAAATCGCCCCCAGTGATTTGCAATTAATGAGCTCACGTGCCAGGACTTGTGCGTACGCACAGGTGTGTGCGTATGCACACTTGCTGTTTTCTGACTTGTGCGTACGCAGAAGTTGTGTGCGTACGCACACTTAGACTTATGTCCACTATAGCAAATTGTATATCATTTTGAAGCCCAGACATTAGCTTTCCAAGGCTGTTGGAACCGCCTCATTTGGACCTCTGTAGCTAATGTTATGATCACTTTAGTACCAAGAGGTCAGGATTGGCAGCTTTACAAATCCTTCATTTCTTGAATTCTCCCATTTTGCATGCTTTCCTTCCACTTCTTCAATCCATACTTGTCTTGTAAGCCTGAAATTACTCAACAAACACATCAAGTCATCAAATGAAATTAAAGTGAATAAAATTTAGCAATTATAAAGCTAAAAAAGCATGTTTTCACTTTCAAGCACAATTTAGGGATAAATTATGAAACTATGCTATTTCAATGGATAAATGCAAGAAAAGTTGATGAAATCCACCCAAATAGAACAAATAAACACCATAAAATATGGATTCATCACATCCCCACACTTAAACAATAGCAAGTCCTCATGCTATACCAAAGGAAGAGAAGAAGGAGAATCAACAATTATTTAGTGTAACTATCTATATGCAATCTATCTATATGTATTTAATTAGTCTAATTAAATCAATTTCCAAGAAAGCATCTATACACAATCAAGGGCTAAAGCAACTATAACCAAATCACATTCACAATTGAATTTGAGTCATATAAAGGAATTTAAGCAAACTTGTAAGATAAGCAATAATCATAGGTGAAAATATGGAATTGAGTAATTGAACCCTCACCGGATATGTGTATGCACTCTAGTCACTCAAGTGTTTAGGGTCAATTCACTCAATTCTCCTCTAATCATGCTTTCTAAATTTTGTTCTTCATTTAACCAATCAACTAAAATTTAATGTACATATGAAAAAATCATGAGGTCTTTTCAAGGTTGTAATCGGGCTAAGGTTAAAGGTAAGGATGTATATATGGCTAGGTGAGCTTGCATTTGAATCTTTGATTAGCCTATATTATCACCTAACACACACACAACCTATAAAACTTCTAATATCAAACTTAGCTACCCAAAATCTCATTTTTACATATATACACACTCATGCATCAAATTCAATCACATAAGTATTGATTTTTATCGAATTTCACATTGGAGTAATTTTGTCCCCTTTTCATTATTTCTTTTTTTCTCTTTTTCTTTTTTTTCTTTTTTTTTTCTTTTCTTTTTTTTTTTCAAGAACATAATATATATATACCAACACATCAATGCATATGGTTTCTATAATATTACATGAGTATGCACCCCAAATTTTCAAGATTTTTCAACAAGAATTAAAACACACATTTTTATCAACCAATGTTTTCCATCTTTCCCCACACTTAGTTGACACACACGCTCACTATCTCAAGCTAACCAAAGATTTAAATAGGACAATTAATTATTTTTCGCTTAAAGGTAGTGATGTGGTAATATAAAGAACAAAAGGGGATTAAAAAGGCTCAAAGTGGCAAACAAAAGTAAATGAAATGGTAGGCTTTTTGGGTTAAGTGAGCTATAATGAAGTGATGGCCTCAATCATATAATTGCATAATCATACATTAAATAATGGATATATAGAATTAAACAAACCAAAGATTACAATCATAGAGAAAAGCAACACACAAGAAGGAGATAAGTGGTTAAATGATGTAACCACACAATAAGGCTAAAAAAACTCACAAGTTGTATATTCTTTAACTCAAAAACCATATTCCACAATGTATAAATCATGCAAGTTTCAAAAAATTTCAACTCAATTCAATTTGAATTTCAATGCTTATATAAAAAGTAAGTTTCTTGAAATTTTCATTAAATTGACTAACAGTTATTCTATATATATATAGTGTGATTGGATGGAAAAAGTCAAAAATCCTAAGTTTAATTCCTAATTTCAATCAAACCAAAATAGTAAGTATATAGAAAATCAAGCTAGGTGCAATCATTACATCATCCAAATCACAATCACAACTAAAAGCTAAAAAAAAGAAATCTAAAAACATGCTTTACTACAATATAATACTAGGTTATATACAAGTAAAATTGAAAAGTCTAATAAACTAATAAAGTGCAATAAACTAAGTAAAAAGTTCCTCAAAAGGATAAAATATATACAAAGTACCAAAAAAACATAAAAAAAAAACTACACTAACAGTGTTCGAAAATGAAGATTATCACCCAAAATGCGCTATTGAAGTTGGACAACCTCCCCACACTTAAAATGTAGCACCGTCCTCGGTGCTCACGACCATGCAGAGTGGAAGGAGTCGTCACTGGATCACCATACAAAAGTGGTTGCAAGAGTGATGTTGATGCTGAAAAGGAAAGAGCTAAGTCACAAAACAGCATATGAAGTGAATAAATAATAAAAATTTGAATGGAAGCATACATGAGATTCAAATTAAATCAAACACAAACAACTTCCAATCAAATTCAAGACATGAGGAAAGCTAACTTGCTTGTTTATCAAAGAATAAAAGAAGGAAGGAGCATTGTTACTATGCACAAAGAGAAAGAAAACAGTTAAAAGTTAAAAGTTAATATTAGTTGAAAAATAAAAAGAAAGTTAAAAGTTAAAAGTTATGTTAGTAAAATAGAAAATGGTTAATTGAAAGAGAAAACAAAGGTTAAAAGTTTTGTTAAAAGAAGGGAAAAGTCAGTAAAAGAAAATGAAAGAAAAGTCAAAAGTTAGGTGCATAGTCAAAAGTTCCTTAATTCCTAAAAAAAACGTTTTCAAAGTTTCAAAACAAGCAAGTCTGTATTCACTTCTCAAAAATTCAAGATGCTAAAACAAGTGATGCACATGTATGTGTAGAGCACATAATCAAGTAAATATCAATCACAAGTAATTGGCATGAATTAAAAGAATTTGGTGTTGACAAAGTTAAAACATTGAGAAAGAAGTTAATCCAGGAACATTCAAACACCAAATTTTAATGAGGCATAAAAGGTCACAAGGTTGAGATAAGAGATGAAAATTTTATGCACTATGTGACTAAAAGGTAATTTGGGCATAGAGAAAATGAACCAAATTAGCCACATAGGTAAAAGAAATCATCAACCATGTGAGAGTAAGCAAATGAGGCTCAAATTTAAATGAAAACCAAGTTTACGGTCAATTTGAAAATTCACTTGAACTATTCAATGCATAGAAGTAAATTAGCATTACACACAAGCAAAGAAAGTTAGAACTTAGAAGCATGACCAAAACTTGCAAAGAAGTTCTTGGGGAGTTTTCCAAAACCATTTGGCAAACAAGATTCTATTGACATAGAAATCCGTCAAATAGAATCTTGTTAGACCAAATAAAACAATGTCACTTAATAAAATAAGGCTAGGAAAAATTCGGCAGTATTTCAGCAGTAAATTGGCCTATTTCCCAAATTCAAACAATCAATTCAGATTCCATATGAATTCATTAACAAATAAAAACACAAAAACCATATATGAGTTCATATGAATTAAGCAAATAAGCCAACATGGATAAGAAATCAGCAGCAATATCTCAGCAAAACAACAGGAGCACAGCAGTTTATCCATTAATTCAACAGAAAATCAATCAAGCCGAACTAAACGAATTCAGCAACAGATTTATCAATAAAACCAATCTCAGTTCAGCAACCATCATCTATTCCAACACAAACAACAAGAACTCATCAGCAATAACAACTTAAATTCAGAATTTGGTCAAGATCATCACTGCATAAGCAATCCAGCACTTGTGCCTTCCAAATAACAACCATAAGAAAAAACAAAGCAGTAATAAACAACTATGCAGCAGCATCAGACAAATCAATTCAGCACAGGGCAAATCAATGAAAGAGCAACATTCCAAACAGCATTATTAATCAAAACAAACCTAAATCCACTATCCACGCCAAATTCTCTAACAACCTAAGCAACTAACATGCATTTCTAACTAAATTAAGCTAAACAAAATTAACTAGCAGTAAACTAATGACTGAAACAGAACTCAATTAAAGAAAAATATGAACCTGTGAAGCAGAATTAGAACATAGGAAGGGAAGGGAAGAAGAAGGTTGATGATGGTGAGTAAACGGCTGGAGCAACTCAGCTGGCCTGGTAGTGGAGCTGCTCCAATGGCAGCAGCAGAGGAGGGGCACAGCAAAAAAACAGGGGCCTTGCCCTGTTCTGGCCTTCGAAGGCAGTGAAGAGCAACAGGGGTGGTGAGCTCGTAGATAGAGGGAAAGGGATGGAGAAAGGGGCACGGCAGTGTGGGTTATGGCCGGAAATTGTGGTGAAGGGAGGTGGCTGTGTGGCGCTGAGGTGATGACGATGGTGAAGACAATGGAGGTTATGGTGGCTGGGAAGAGACGCGAGATGGAGGCGCCTCGTGATGGTGGTTCGGCCATGGGTCAGTGGTGAGGGGAAGAGGAAGAAAGAGAGAGATGTGGTGGCTCTTTGTCGGTTGTGGGTGACAGACGCCGGCTGCGGTGGTGATGACTGGAGGCTGAGGCAAGGCTAGGGTTCGGAGTTCGGCCAGGGGGAAGGTGGGGCTCTGGCGGAAGGTGAGACAGGGAAGGTGGTTCTGGGCAGCGCTAGGGTACCGTGAAGATTCAGGAATGGGGAACAGAGAAGGGATGAGAGAGGAGATGAGAGAAGAGAGGGGAAAGGGCACGGCAAAATGGTTGGAGAAGTCGAAAGGGAGAAGAAGAGGGCTTATCGTGGCTCAGGGAATAAGAAAAGAGAAGGGAAGGATGAGCAGGGGGATGCGGACGCACCAACTGTACTGGTGCTCCCAGCAGAAGGGGGTGAATTGGGAGTACGTACGCACCAACATTCGTGCATACGCACGGACAGGAAAATGGACAGTATTGCGTATGCATATGCTGTGCGAACGCTGTGAACAGAGGGCGTGTGTGAGAGTGTGTGTGCACCAAGCGTGTGCGTATGCACAAAGTAATTTTTTTTTCAATTTCAAAACAAAATTTCACCCAACATTCTAAAATGCATATAAAAAAATTAATAAAAATATGCAACTATTCACATTAAATTTAAAACATTCATGCATCTATTACTTAAAACATACACACTTCCATACACACACCTCTTATATACATCAAATTGGCCGAATTTTCTTCTCTCTTCATCTCTTTCTATTTTCTTCTTTTTCTACTCCATTCTTCTCTTTTCTTTATTTTTTGCTTGAGGACGAGCAAAACTTTTAAGTTTGGTGTGTGAAAAGCATTGCTTTTTGCTTTCCATACCACTTATGACACCCAAGGTTGGAGAATCCTCTAGAAAGAGGAAAGGAAAGGCAGTATCCGCCACCTTCGAATCTTGGAAAATGGAGAGATTCATCACCAAAGCCTACCAAGACCACTTCTATGAAGTAGTGGTAGAGAAGAAGGTGATCCCTGAGGTCCCTTTCAGGCTCAAGAAGAATGAGTTTTCGGAAATCCGAAAAGATATATGGAGAGGAGGTTGGGAAGTCCTAACCAATCCCATCCAATGGGATCTTAATGGTGTAAGAGTTCTATGCTAATGCATGGGTCACGAAAAACCATGACATTAGTGTGAACCCAAATCCTAAGAATTGGATCACCATGGTCCGAGGGAGAATCTTAGATTTTAGCCCGAAAAGTGTGAGGTTGGCGTTCAACTTGCCTCTGATGCAAGTAGACCCACATCCTCACACTAGAAGAGTCAACTTTTATTAGAGACTGGATCAAGTGCTCTTAGACATCTATGTGAAAGGAGCACAATGGTTAGAATAGTTAGAATTCATCCAACGCTCTATCATCCCCACTAGCAACCGGTCAGAAGTGACTATTGAAAGAGCCATCATGATCCATTGCATTATGATTGGAAGTAAGGTGGAAGTACATGAGGTGATTCCTCAGGAATTGTACAAGATAGCTGAGAAGCCTTCCACCAAAGCAAGGTTGGCATTCCCACACCTCATCTGTTATCTATGCAATTCAGCTGGAATTGTCATAGAAGGAGACATCTTCATTGAGGAGGACAAGCCCATCACTAAGAAGAGGATGGAGCAAACTAGAGAGCATGCACATAAGCCTGTGCAGCCGCCTCAGCATGAGCTCTCTGAGATGCCTCAAGGGATGTATTTTCCTCCTCAAAGCTATTGGGATCAATGGCATACCTCCGTGGGAGAATTGAGCTCTAACATGAATCAGTTGAGGATGGAGCATCAAGAGCATTCCACCATCCTCAATGAAATTAGAGAAGACCAAAGCGCTATGAGGGAAGAACAACAAAGACAAAGGAGTGACATTGAAGAGATCAAGCACTACATTGGATCCTCAAGGAGGAGCACTAGCCGCCACCATTAAAGGTGGATTTATTCTCTTAATCTCCTTTTCTTATGTTATTTTTCTATTTTCTGTTATGATGTATTGTCTGTTCTCTTGTTCTTATTGCATGATCATCTTTATCTATGTCTTAAAGTTATAAAATGTTCCATATGTCTCTCACCTTGTCTAAAAGAAAATTTTAATTGAAAAGAATTAAGAGATACATAAATTTCAAGTTATATAAGAATAGTTCAATTATTTTGATGTGGTGTCATTGTTTTTATTTTCTAAATGTATGAATAAACAGTGCATATTTGAAGTTGAAATTAAGAATGTTGGCTCTTGAAAGAATGATGATAAAAGTGAAGTATTATTGGTAATCTGAAAAATCCAAAAATTGATTCTTGAAGCAAGAAAAAGCAACAAAAAGAAAAAGAAAAAGCATGTTGCAAAAGAAAAAAATTATATGCATGAAAAAAAATAATAAAATGGCAAAAAAATAATAAAAGGTAGAAAAAGCCAATAGCTCTTTAAACCAAAAGGCATAAGCAAAAAGCCAATAACCCTTTAAACCAAAAGGCAAGGGTAAAAAGATCCAAGGCTTTGAGAACCAATGGTTAGGAGGGCCTATAAGGAATAAAATCTTGGCCTACGCGGCTCAACCAAGCTGTCCCTAACCATATGCTTGTGGTGTGAAGGTGTCAAGTGAAAAGCTTGAGACTGAGCAGTTAAAGTCGTGGTCCAAAGTAAAAAAAGTGTGCTTAAGAACTCTGGACACCTCTATCTGGGGATTCTAGTAAAGCTGAGTCACAATCCGAAAGGGTTCACCCAGATAAAAACATCTGTGGCATTTATGTATTCGGTGGTAATACTGGAAAACAAAGTGCTTAGGGTCACGGCCAAGACTCTGAAAGCTGTGTTCAAGAATAAAAAAGAACTGAACTAGGAGAGTCAATAATATTATTTGGATTCTAAGTTCCTAAAGAGACCAACATTTCAGAAGCAAAAAGCTACTAAGTCCCGCTCATCTAATTGAAACTGAGCTTCATTGAAAACTCTGAGATTTATTGTACCTTAATCTTCTTTTTATCCTACTGTGTTTTTAGTTGCTTGGGGACAAGCAACAGTTTAAGTTTGGTGTTGTGATGAGCGGATATTTTATACGCTTTTTGGCATCATTTTCATATAGTTTTTAGCATGTTTTGTTTAATTTTTATTAATTTTTCATGGGTTTTAGTGTAAAATTCACATTTTTGGATTCTACTATGAGTTTGTGTGTTTTAGTGTAATTTCAGAGAAAGCACTGCAGATGCTGTCTAGATCTGACCTCCTTGCCCTCGGAAGAGATTTTCTGGAGCTACAGAAGTTTAGATGGAGCTTTCATAATGGCTATGGAAAGCTGACTTCCAGAGCTTTCCAACAATGTATAATAGTCCATACTTTGCTTCAGAATTGAAGGCCCCCAAAACTAGCGTCCAACGCCAGCCTCCTTCCCTAGTCCAGGCGTCCAACGCCCACAAGGAGGAGACCAGCGTCCAAGCGCCCAAAGAGGACCCCCTAGCCAGCGTTCAGTGCCCTAGAGGACTCATAGCACGTGGATCTCAATCAATCTCAGCCCAAACACTCACCAAGTGGGCTCCGGAAGTGGATTTTAGCACTAAAAAGACTGTTTTACCCTTCTTATGTAATCCTTAGTCATTAGTTTAGTATTTAAGGGATATTTTACATAATCTTTGGGAGATCTACCATATTTTTTTTTCACATTGTATTTTCTATCAGTATGAGTTTCTAAACCTCCTAGGTTGAGGGGAGGAGTCCTACTGAGTTTTATGGATTAATAAAAGTATTACTGTTTCTCTTCAATCCGTGTTTGATTCAACTCTAAGATGTATCTTCATTCTTCAACTTGATGAATGGGATGACCCGTGACAATCATCTTCGTTCTTCATACTAAGACCGCGTTCTTGACAACCACCCGTGTTCTTCTTGGGTTCGTGTGAATACGTAACTAGAAAGCATCGAACCACCAGCTTGATTATACATCTCTTAGACGGCTAATCCACAACTTCGTTGGGGACTTCTCGAGACACCAGTTCAACCGAGGTATGGAGAGATTAGGGTCTTTGTGGTAGATGCTAGAACCCAAAGGCGCAGCATTCTCTAACCCGGAAGATTCGACCTTGTCTGTGGTATTTTGAGTAGGATCATTAAGGAGAATGGACTGCAGGAGCTTCACCCTCAATCAAAATGGATCCACACTAACCCTGGGGTTCAGATCTGGAGGAGATTGGTGACCGTAATCATACGGCGTTGATTACATACAGCCTGTCATAGAAGAAATCATTCACAATTGAAGAAGACACTAAGACCAGAGTTAATCTAGAAGGACAAAGCATCTCCAAGCCTTAACCATCTTCTTATCATTATAAATAGGTAAACCTAGTTTAGATCTCCTTATTTTCTTTTATGCAATTAATCAAACCATCTACCTTTCTATTCGCCTAACTAAGATCTACAAGATAACCATAGCTTGCTTCAAACAACAATCCTCGTGGGATCGACCCTGACTCGCTCAGGTATTACTTGGACGACCCAGTGCACTTGCCGGTACAGTTGTACGAAGTGTGGGGATTCGTGCACCACTCTTGCTTGTAATTCTCTATTTTGTGGATGATTTTGTTTCACACTCTCTTTTCTTAGCTTTCTTTGTCCCATCCTCTTTTGATTTTTTCTTCGTATTGCTCATTATCCTCCTAATATGCTTTATATTTGAATATTCTTTTACTGTTGGCTTTAAGCTACGTGGATAAGATAAGAGGGTAGTGATCCGAAGAAATCGCAGGTTGTGTTGTTAGAGTTGCATTTTCTATCATAGCTCTCCACTCCTAGTTGACCATTATTCTGTCTAGTCTCTCTCTTGTCACAAACCTGTCTCTTGGGTTACTGAACCATGTAAAATTGTTCCCTTTGAGCTCTAAGTCCATGAGTTATTGACATTTATAAAGTTCCTAAAAGCCTCAATTTGGTTCCTTAGTTTAGGATGTTTTCCTATCTTTTCCTCTTGCCATAGAATATTATTGAAGTCGCAAAGCTAAGCCTAAGTGGTCGCCTCTGTCCGAGAGATTTTTTCATAGGATCCTTCTTTGATTGTATGTCGAGTTGCTATAAAGAAAAGCGCATCCCACATGCAGCCATTATTTTCATTTATGTAAGTCATAATATAATTTTGTCATCATAAGTAAACATTAATATTAATACTTTTCTTCCACGTAATACTCAAACCACCGAACAAGCCTTAAGGTTCTATACAAAAATATTTATTAAAACACAATTTTTTGTTAGAGTTTTAATTCTACTTTCTCTAGCTCTCATTTTTATAAGGCAGATAACGGTCAGCTTATGTTGTTTGCAAAGAATTTTAATCTCTGCAATGATCATGACAACCGCCACACTACGGTAGTTCCAACTTAGGAAAGCATGGCAAGGTTGGGGGCATGCTTTGGCCTGCTTCCTCATCCATATTTTGGACTTCTTTGGCATCACTCTTCTTGACTTTCTTGTTCTGTACTGCACTGAGCTTTGAATTTTCACATGCTGCCTCTACTTTAAGTCTCTTGGGATTGATTTCTTTTTCGATTGACCCATTTTCATTATAAGTTAACTTCAGCAGTTCTATTTCCTCTCACCCTCTCTTAATTTTCAGCCTTTCTTTGATCCCCATTAGCAATTCTGGTTTCCAAACATGGTGTTATTGGTGATTCATGTTCAGTGGCTAATTCCATATAGTAGAAATCTCCTTCTCCATCTTCATGAATCTACTTCTCTTTCTCATATTTGTTTATATTATCAACTTTGGTGTTGTCTCCTGTTGCCCATATTAGTACTTTATTCATTGCGTGCTTCTTTGTTGTGTCTTCTATTCTTGCAATTTGTATACTCCAAGTTTTCATTATTTCAACTTGCTTACCCATAGGGGTGCCTTTGAAGATAGTCTATTAGTTGACTTTGGATTCACCCTTTTGATTTCTTGCTCTCTTTGGTTGTTAGTAGCATTGAGATTCTTATCTAGGTCTTTATTACTACTTGCAATTCCATGTCCGATCCCATTCCACCTTGTTGCATTTTTTCGGGTTGCACTCCATTTTGTTAGATTCTTAAGTAGTGGTCACATTTGGGTTTGGGAGGTCTCCTAGAAATTTTCTTTCTCTTATATTTTTGGGTTATTTTGTTGCTTTTGTTCTTTATTTTGATTGTTTGTTTGGCTTGTGTTGAGCCCTTTAAGAAGTTCTGGCACAATGTGGAGATAGAGAGGCTTTTCCCTTTACACATAGTTAGGGTTTTCTCTCTTTATTTTGCTTTCCCATTGCTCACTTCTATCAACTCTTCAATGACTTATTTGATTATATCTAGTTCCTGATTTTTCGTGTCATTAATTAGCTTATGTATCTTGATGGTTGCTTCCTTTTTTTACTACCATCGTCCCAACACATTCTATTTGTGGAATCTTTCTTTTAGATGTCACTTTCTCCTTAGATTTTTTGTGGCTATTGTGCGTTTACACTATCTTCTGATCTTTAGGTTTTCACATTCTTATTTGTCTTTGTTTAAGAGTTTACATGCTTGGAATTTTTCCATCTAGATTTGTTCGTTGCTTTCCATCTTTTTCCAAGTTTTTTTTTTTCTAAACTAAGGTCTTACTCCATTAAACATAATCCTACAAAGTACTTAGGTTTGGTAAGATCCCTGGTGCAGAATTTGAATGTCCACAAACTAACCGACAAGTGCACCGAGTCATACCAAGTAATACCTCAGATGAGTGAGGGTCGATCCCACGAGGATTGATGAACTAAGCAACAATGATTGAGTGATTTACTTAGTTAGACAAGAAAAAAAGAGTGTTTTAGTGTTGTAAAGCATAAAACAGTAATTCAGAGAAATAAAAGCAAACAGTAAATTGATGTGAAGAATATATGAGAAAATAGTTAAGGTTTTAGAGTTGTTTATCTTCTGGATTTCTATTTCTTACCAACTATTTTAATCATGTAAGATTCAATTCACGGTAAACTGTAAGTGACTAAACCTTAATTTCTTAGTAATTTAGGCTCCTCTAATCTAGCTAACCGCCAATTCCTTAGTCACTTAATTTCAATTAGAGGGTGAGGTTCAATTCTAGTTTATTTGCCACAGAAATCCTAATTATCCAAATATAAGAGTATTATATGTCACGTATCCCGTTAAGTCCAGATAAATTAGTGTTTTAGGAGAAATTTTTTTCAAGCTGTTGTTCAAGTAAATTGCTTTTCCAAGGTTTATAAGAACTCAAATAGAATAAGGGTTCTTCTTTTGATCTACCCAAATCCTTAAAATGAAGAACAAAAACAAATTCTTAAAATTGAAATACATTAATTAAAATAGAAGAGTAACAATATTAATCCATAGAATAAACAGAGCTCCTAACCTTAATAGTGGAGGTTTAGTTGCTCATGACTCAGAGAGAAAACTAGGATTCAGAAAAATGGTAAACTGTAGAATGAGGTGCGTAAAAAAGAAGAGAGCCCAAAGGGCTGAATCTTTTTCCTTTTATATCAAATCCTAATTAATGTAAAATATATTTTCTAAAACTAAATAATATCTTGTCCTATTTGTAAATAAAATAAAAGTTTTAATCAAAATTAAAGAGGCAATCTTCGAGTACTTCTTTTTGGCATGGGGACCATTGCTTTCTTTATGATTGGTGCCTAACTTGGGAAATCCCAAGTTAGGCGCCACTATGGCAGCGTGGTTTGGAGTTCTTATGCTTCATTTGGCACCTAACTTGGGAAATTCCAAGTTAGGTGCCACCTTGGCCGTACAAAATAGAGAAAAAGGGTATACTATTATATATTGTTGGAAAGTTCTGGAAGTTAGCTTTCCAATGCCACTGAAATTGCGTCAATTGGACCTCTGTAGCTCAAGTTATTCCTGTTGAATTGCAAGGAGGTCAGGGTTGATAGCATCATTCACTTTCTTCCTTTTCTTCTACACAAACCTTGTCAAATCCATCCGAATACTACCTGAAATAAACAAAATTGCACACAACTCAAAGTAGCATTCATAGTGGCCAAAGAGTATTTAAATCTTGATTAAACTTGACAATTCAAATATAAATTCACTAAGAAAAGATAGAAAAGATGCTTACACATCAATCCCAACGTATCATTTTCATTGCTTTATTATAATATTTCCTCTCATGGCTGATGATTCTGCGTTTGTAGCAATATCTCTCAAATATTCTTTCATACCTGAGGCTAACTCAAGTATTTGGAAGTCTTCCCTATTCAAATAAAATCTTATTTGGAGGGTCTTTGTGATGCCTATAAAGATTCTGGATATTAGAAAAATCCTCATAAGCACCCAATCTTTCTTCAAATCTTCAATCTCACACAGGATACCTATCATACTTTCCATTGTTATGGTTGTTTCAGCTCTCATATACTCTCCAGGAACTCTGTGTAACTGCACCTAAAAATTTGTAGAATCGTGGTTGACCTCCATTGTTGCTTCACCTTGAATTCACGATTGTAAGTTGAGTAAACAACCCTTGATGCTCCACAAGCCATTTTCATAATTTTCTACATTTCTTCTCATCCTTGAAGCTAATGAGAATATTAATTTTTTCCACTTTCGAGATAGCTATGCCATTGGAGTTACCCCACATCCCTAGTAGGTAATTTTTGCTCACATTAAATTTAACTTTATTTATTATTATCTTTCCTATTAAGTTGAAGCAGTCCTGTTAAAAGCCATTTTAGAGTTCAAGGTGATAGTTTTTCCATTTATCAAATCCATTCCCATGTTGGCCATGCTATTTAGATGAAATGATAAGAGATGGTATAAAGAAAAGGAGTTACAATTGTGGAAAGTAGTGGTTGTTGATATTTGGGAAAGTGATTAGTTAACTGATATTTATAATGCTTGAGATATTTGTTGCTATTAGAGTGAGATTGCTCTTATTAGAAATTTTGTTTCTAATGCAGGTTTGGAGGAGGTTAAGAACTTTTTGTGATTGGGGTTAATTATATACGGTTAAAGGCTTTGCTTGGAGGAATAGGTAGCAATGTTTTTCTTAGTTATGAGTTAAAGTTTGTTGGATAGTGAGAGTGTGTATAAACGAGAGTGCTTGGTGTATATGAATTTATTATTTGCAGTGGTTTTACTACCTTAAAATTGAAACCTTGATGTTGTTAGATGAGAATGAGAAGATTATATTTGGTTGCTGAAATGTCGGTAAGGATTCTTTAAAGGTTATGCTTCAAAAGAACATTAAGTTTTGAGACTACTCTTCTAATGAGAGACCATTCTCTCCTTATGATAGTTCGATTGTTGCTTCTATTATATTGTTTGTTTTTGTTTGCACGAAAAAGAAAACTTGTTATTTTCTATAGTTATGATTTTCTGGTTGTTTTATACATGGTTTAGGTTTGCTATTGGGTTTGTAGGCATGAAATGCCCAAATTTTAAAGCCCTTAATAGAAAATGATATTACACATATATAATGTGATGCTAATTGTGAACCAGATTGTAAAAAAAGAAATGAGAAATGGTAATTCTACGATGAAGAGATTTTTGTATGAAGAGAATGAAAATGAGTGTATATCTACTTTAAAAAATTAATAAAAATAACATGACATATTCGCTTAGATAGGTATCTAACTATTTATTAAAGAGAATTTTCATCTCTTCACCATTTTTTCTCTTCACCATAGTATGCACCATTGAGAAATGATACCATTATTCAAGACGCAAACTCATCTCCATTCTTCCCCGCACCTTCAATGTTCTTCTCGCTACCATTGCTATTGTTGTTGACGCAGCCATCGCCTTCTCTTTTGTTCTAATGTTTTAGTATACATGTGGTTATTCTACTATTTTATTATTCTTCTGCTCCTTTGTTAATCTATTTTTTAGATTCCATTCTCACGTCAAAGCATAACAAAAGCATCAACGGCATGAGAAGAAGTAAGGTAAATGATGGACTGAAGGCTGCATAATTGGTAAAAGGAGGTAGAGATGACATAGTTTTGATCTACAATTTATTTGGGGTTTTTTTGACAAAACAAAACATCGACTAGTTCTTGTTCAATTTAGTTCAACAATTTTTGGCCTATTTTTCAGCAAAGGCTAATGCACTCCGAAAGAAGTAAGGAGAACACCACTCCTTTAACTCTAAATACCAAACACTCTGAACCCTATATCCTAAATCCTAAATCTTAAATTCTAAATTCTAAACTATAAATTTGAGTCATTGATAAAATATAACAAATAAAAGCTAAAATTTGTTTAATTAACAAGGAGCGTAGCACTCCTTACTTAGCAAGGAGCGTTTAAGGATGAGTCCCATTTTTCAGTCTAAATTAGATTCTCAATTTTGATGTTTTGATACTAGTTCACCGATTTTTTATTTTTGAGAGAAAGAGAGAGAGCCGTTTACATTTATCACAAATCATATCATACTATTGCAATAATTATGATCAGACAATATCTTGTTTGACCTAACTCAAAGACCCATCTTAGCCCTGCTACACTTGCAGGATTAAACTCAGATTAACAAAATAGGTCATATCCGATATTAGGGTCATTTATCCTTGCCCAATTGAGAGTATATAACCTTAGTCTATTAGGAATTTTGACTGCATTTGTTTATAAGTATATGACACTAATTTAATTGGGCTTCATCTATTAAACTCGACTATTTTTTACAAAGCCGTTAAGTAAAAAAACCCAAATTTGGGACATTGTTATGAACAATACCCAATGATCATTAATACAGAATATTCGGTTACGAGACATTACGAGCTCACTCAAGTTTAATAGAAAGAGAGTAAAAACTGTAGAAGACAATGAGTAAAGACGTTACCAATTCAAATCATGGAATTACTGTAAGAAAAATGCCTATGTAGTAACGTCTCTAAACCTTATAAAAGTAAAAGGAAATATTTGAGGTAGGAGAACAAGTCATTCTCGATTTTCTTGGATAATCTCCCAGATAATATTTCAAAGAGAGAACTGTTTCAGCTGTTCAATTACACTGGACGCATAACTGACATATACCTATCACAAAAACAAAAAGGGGGTAGTATATACATGTTTATGTTCATACGATACACTACGAAGGGAGGGGCATTGAAGGCTATAACAAAAATGAATCGTATGAGGTTGAGAGGTAAGGTGATGTTTGTTGAAGAAGCAAAATACAGGAGATCTTTGGATATGAAGGACATGAAGAAGATGCAGTCAGTAGGTGGCAATCGAAATGAAATGATTTGACAGCCGCAACGAGAAAGAGAGGGTGCCCAAATAACCACGACTAGTGGCCCTAAAGATGTGAGAAAGCATAAAAAGGTCCAAGATCCACATAGGAATGGGTGGACGAAGAAGTTGGAAGTGGCTGTAGCGAAGGAAAACTTGGATTGGCTGCAGAAAAGTCTAATAGACGGTACAACGAAGGCAATTGACTTTAGGTCATTGAAGGACATGGTTATGAAGAACTTCCCTCAAGTTATTCAAGTCTACGAAATGGGAGCGTATAAAGCTATATTGACTTTCGACTGTCTGTTGCACGCTGAAGAGACATACACGTTTAAAATGAATAGCCTATTACAGATATTCCATAGTGTTTGGAGGTGGGACAAATCGGAGAGAACTGAATCTCGAAGGGTGTGGATAGCGTGTCTCGGAGTACCATTACATGCTTAGATAGTGGATACCTTCAAGATGATAGGAGACCTATGGGGGGAGGTGGTTGGGTGTGATAAAATGACAGAATCATGCTCCTCGTTCAGTGTAGGCCGTGTTCTAATTGATACCTATGCTATGGATGTGATCAATGAATGGGTTCATATCACAATAGGTACCAGTGGGTTCAACGTATTGGTAAAAGAGGTGGGACGGGAAGTTTATGGTTTGCAATGTAACTTGGATAGTGTGGCGGATGATGTTGTAAGATGTGATCTTTGGAAAAATAAAACAACAACGGTTCATAAGGATATAGCTACAACATCGACAAGGCTAACAAAGTTAATAGACTATGGTGATCAGGCAGCGATAGTAGTTACGGAGGTACTACGGGAGAAGGTTGAAGATGAGGATAAATTGGTAAATTTAGAATCAATTTTGAATGAATGGAGTTATGACAATTTAAGGTACTATTAAAGAAAAACGGTAACACATCAGCCAATTTATGGTGAAAATGAAGAATTGGAGAATTTTATAGGATTTGATAACAGTAATGAAGTGGATTCTGAGGACACCATTCCGTGGAGCTATAGTGGTAACCTTAATAGGCTAGCAAAAGGGTCAAAAAATGATCAAAGCAATATTGTTGGTCGGGCCAACTATGTTAATACCTATACTAATTGTGTTTTGGGCCAAGAGGGCCCAAGATCATTATCAAATGGAAAGGAGGGCACTGTTAATGGGTCTCTTGGGCTGGATCCGCATATGATGAGTTAGGTTGGCAGGGTCCTAGTGAAAGGAACCGGGTCTAGATATGCTTCAATGTTGCCAGGGAGTCCTCAAGACTTGGGGGACTCTGACGCTACGGCTCGTGAGGGAGACCCTTGTGTTGGAGGCTGCCGAGGAGTTCACATAGATGGTGGTGGTTCGCGTTAGTTGGTCCACTTGGTGGATGCTGACTCCACGCTGGATGTATATGACAACTGTGTTGGAGAAGCTCGATCTACGTACAGCGATGGAAGAAAATTGCAACGGCCATTGGTCGTGGAAGAAGCCATCCCTCGGTCTGTTGTTCGTCCCCCGTGGTTGACCGGTACTGTCAGTGATAGAGAGGGCGTAAGAAGGAGCCAAGTGGTGTTAGTGGGGGACCATAGAATTGAAAAATAAACTGGAAGGATTGTTGGGGATACGATGTTGGTTGAGGGTTTACAAGGGGATGAGGTTGCAAACGAAGGGACTAACGATGAGCACGGTGATGGTACTAATTCAGAAATCAGCAGTGGAGATAATGAACAACTAGTTAGTAAAGGACTCGAAATCGATTCTTTGGGTGTCAGAAATCTCCTAGATCAGAATGATGGAAAGAGTTCTGGTGACAGACAGGACCGTCTGGGGGAAGAAGGGCATGCCAATTATGACGAGGCCAGTAGTACTGAGTTTTCAAGACTGGATGAGCAACTGATGGAAAATAAAAAAGACTTGGAATTTAGCAAAAGAATCAGGAGCAATGCTGTATAATAAAAAAGATGACATCATGGCTATCCTCTAACAACAAAATGAAGAAATGGCTCAGAAAAAAAGTTGACAAAACAGAAGGCTAAAGCAAGATGGAGTAGGCCCAAAACTCACAAAAAGATGTGTAATAATATTTTAAAATAATTTTAAGTTTGTGGAATATTAGAGGGTTAAGGGACGATGAGAATTTGAGGATGGTTAAGGACCTAAAGAGAAAACATAGGTTGAATATGTTAGGCCTGGTAGAAACTAAAAGACAAGTAGTGACAAGATTTGATGTTTTGGAAATTTGGGGGAATAGTTGTGCGGGATGGGAGTATGTGGGGTCTAATGGTGTGTTTGGTGGGCTGTTGTTAGTGTGGGATGATGTTTTCTTTAAAATGAAAAATTGCTATAAAGGGGAGAGGTGGTTGTGTGTTGAAGGGGTTTTGTCGGAAAATAATGTTAACTGTGCTTTTTTCTTAGTTTATGGTATGCATACTAGAGATGAAAAACTTGTTGTGTGGGAGGAATTGAGTTACATAACTGGTTTATGTTAGGGTCCCTGTTGCTTCTTGGGGGACTTTAATGAGATTGGACAGGTGGAAAAAAGACAAGGCATTGATAGCTTACCTTTATCGGCGGAAGATTTCAAGAATTGGATAAATGACATGGGTTTGGTGGACTTGTCGATTACTGACCGTAAGTTTACATGGTTCAGAGGACGATCTTATAGCCGTATTGATAGAGCCCTGGTTATCTTGGAATGGCTTGAGGCATTTCCGAAGACTCGCTTAAGATGGATCCACGGGGCTTGTCAGATCACTGCGCTATCATAGTGGAAGATAAGAGGTTAAGGGACAGTCCGAGACCATTCTGAAGTCTAGATTCGTGGTTCACACATGAAGGATTTCTGAGGATGGTTAAAGAGGAATGGAGAGGGTTAGGAAAGATACAATTCACTGATAAATTAAAAGCTTTGACGGTTCTTTTGAGAAGATGGCATAAAGACAATTTTGGTGACATGGACAAGAAAATTATAAAGTTTAAGGAAGAAATTAAGAAGATAGATGACATGGTGGGTAACGGGATTTATGATGGAATGGTGGAGGCAAGAAGGAGGGCGCTAGTTATGTGTTGTGAGAAATGGTATGTGAGGAAAGAACTATATTGCAAGCAGATGTCAAGGTCCAGGTATACGAGATACATGGATAAAAACTCGAGATATTTTCACAACTTAGCTTCTGCGAGAAAGAGGAATAATAGGGTTGATGCACAGGTTATTAACGGACAATTGATAAGGAATCAAACTAGGATTAAGATTGCCATCAAAGAGTTTTACAAGGAATTATATCATCAAGAGAAGTCTCCTATGGTAGGGTTCAGAGATGGTCTGGTGGATGTGATCGGTGAGGAGAATGCTATAGCTTTAGAGATGCTACCAACACCTCAGGAGGTTAGAGAGGCAGTGTTGGATTGTGAATCATCCAAGGCACTAGGAAGTGATGGTTACAACATGAACTTCATAAAGAAGTATTGGGATAAAATTGGCTCTGAATTCATGGCAATGGTACTGGGGTTTTTCCAATCTTCCAGGTTACCGGAAGATGCTAATGTTACTTGGGTGGCGCTGTCCTCCAAGTTTACTGGTGCTAAGAAAATCAGAGATCTGCGACCAATTAGCATGGTGGGGTGTGTGTATAAGGTAATTCCGAAGATGCTGCTTAGGAGAGTGCGAGCAGTTATTCCAGGGCTAGTAGGCGAAACTCAGAGTGCTTTTGTCAAGGGTCGGAAGATTCATGATGGGGCCCTTATTGTCTGGGAAACTATTCAGTGGATCAAACTAAGGAAGAAGGAAGTGGCGATAGTAAAATTAGACTTCCAGAAAGCATACGATAGCGTCAAGTGGAGTTTTGTGGACCTTGTTTTGCAAAAGATGGGTTTTGGACGAAGATGAAGGGGTTGGGTAATGAAATGGGTCTGTACGTGTTATATGTCAGTGTTGATAAACGGCTCTCCTTCTAAGCCTTTCAAGATGGAAAAGGGACTACGACAAGGCAATCCTCTATTCCTATTTTTATTTGTACTTGTTGTTGATGTCCTACATATGATGATCGAAGAGGTTGTTAGAAATAGTTGCATGTCTCTGTTGTTAGTTGGGAGAGATCATATAGAGTTGTCGCATCTTCAGTTTGCAGATGATACTATTTTTTTCTACCCACCTGAGGAAAAGACAATTAAGAATTACAGGAGGCTGCTTCGTTGTTTTGAGTTGATGTTAGGTTTAAGTATTAATTTTGATAAATCTAGTTTGATTCCTATTAACTATGACGAGCAGTGGGTCAACGTATCTGTAGTGTGTTGGGTTGTAAGGTAGCCTCTCTTCTAGTTAAATATCTGGGTATCTCCCTAGGAGCAAACCCAAGGTTGGTTAAGACTTGGAAACCAATAATAGACAAAGTGGAGGAAAAGCTTAGCCTTTGGAAAGCCAAGGCTCTCAATAAAGCTGGTGAATTGGTGCTTATGAAATCTGTGTTGAATAGCCTTCCAGTTTATTATTTGAGCTTATATAAGATGCCTAAGGCTATTGCAGAGAAGTTGATTTCTTTGTAGAGAAGATTTCTATGGAGAAATGAGGATGGGAGGAATGGTATGGCTTTAGTTAAGTGGAAAGTGGTGCAAGCTCCTAAAAGGTAAGGCGGATTGGGAGTTGGAGATACTTTGATCCGCAACATAGCACTTCTATTTAAGTGGTGGTAGCGCTTTTCGAAGGAGGAGTGTCTGTTATGGAAGAATGTGGTCTGTTCCTGTAATAACCTGAATCCAAATATGCCTCTGTCCACCCAGGAATTACCTGCTTGGGGGGGTCCGTGGAGGGATATTTGTCAGTTATAGTTCACAAATCAAGAAGTGAGATAGAAGATGATTACTAGATTGTCTATGGAGGTCGGTAATGGGAAATGTACTCATTTTTGGAAGGATGTCTGGCTTCTTGGAGGTTCGTTGAAAGATTATTTTCAAAGACTCTTCTCTATATCAAACCAAAGAGGATTAGTGATAGGGGATTGTGAGTTTTGGGATGGGTTAGAGTGGATTTGGAACTTCCAATGGAGGCGACAACTATTCCAATGGGAGTTGGATCTAGTGAACCAGCTACACGATGCGTTAAGACTGGTCAGACTTGCATATGGCAGAGAAGATAGAGTTGTGTGAAAATATGATAAATAAGATGTTTTTTCAACTAACTCATTTGTGCAGGTAATGCAGGCGAAAATGGTCACGGAGGATATCACAAGCTATAACTTTACTAGAACTATTTGGAAATGACTAGTTTCACCAAGAGTGGAGTTGTTTGTTTGGTCTGTCTTGACTGACAGGGTCAGTACAAAGGAGAGACTAAGTTGGTTTGGGGCTATTAACCAACAAGATACTTTATGTATTTTATGTAACGAATGTGTTCAGTTTGGTCACCACTTATTTTTTGGCTGTAGTTTTTTCTTGGCAGGTTTGGTATACATGGCTATCATATGTTGGTAGACAATGGTCTTGTCTGGATACGTTAAAGGAGCATTTCCTAAGTTGGACTGAGATATCAAATAAGAAGGAGGATTGCAAGAAATGGATCGTGTGCTTTTGTGCGATTATCTAAAACATATGGTTGGAAAGAAATAGAAGGATTTTTCAAAATTAAGGAAAATGAGTTGAGGAGATTATTAACATGTCCTTTCTGAACTACAAGAAGTGGTTAGATGCAGACCCCTTTTGTTGTTGATGGCTGTCGGAGATGACAAGGGGATATACATTATTGTTTGTTTGTTGTGTTTGTCTTTCTTTTGTTTGTTTTATTTTACACGTGTTTGTGTTCCTTATGCTCCACTTTTTGTGTTGAATTTCTCTTAAAAAAAATACTCACTAACTTTAGCATCGAAATATCTCTGAAAGTTATCCTCCTGGCCTAATTACTAATGAAATAAGGATTGGAATTCCCATCAACTCTTGAGTTTGAAACTACTACTTTAGGTCCATTAACTTAAGATTGACTCGATATTTTCAAAAATAAAAAACTATTCTAATAAACTCTAAAAATTTTGAAGATTAAATTAAATATTATTTCTATTATATGCAATTATGCAAACACATTTTAATTTAAGAGTGTGCGAATGAGTAATGGAGATGGATGTGGCTTAATATGGTTTTTTGCCCTTAATTTTAGAAATAAGTACTATTTTGGGGTTTTTTATTTTAATAAATAAAATAATTATAATAATTACTGAAATAAATGATTTAAAAAATATTTACCGAAATAAATACCCCTCTCTTATTTCGTTTATACTGTAAACAAGATAATTTTGCATGTATCTCGTTTACACTGTAAACGAGATAAGGCCTGTCGACGCCTATAAGTATATGTCGTTCACAGCGTGCTTCTGGGCCCCAATTTTACCTTGTCAACCACTTTCTCTTCTCTATTATCCTTTTCTGACCATATTTTCGACTGATACTGCGATGGCGCGCTAGGCGGGGAACGACGGAGACATCAACAGGCTGAATGAGACGTCGCATTACGCCGGGGCAGCCGATTTTGAGGTTAGTTTTATTCTGTTTAATTCTGTGCAATCCCATATGGAAATTTTTTTTATATGCGACCATGGTTAGGATAGTCGCGAAGAACTAGAACATAGTTTGTAGCTTTAGCAGTAGGTCTCTAGTAGAAATTTAGAACTCTATTTACTTGTGAAAGGTTGTTACGACATAATTATTAGTTTGGAACTCTGTTTTACTTGTGCTAGGTTGTTACTATTTATAACGTTCTAGTTAGGTTTTATTTGGTATGTAATATGTAATTTAGAAATATGTGTAAGTTAGAAAGAAATATTTATTTAACGTTAATATTTTGTATATCATATTAAATTGATCTAATTACAAAACGAAAAAAAAGTGTAAGAATTCACTAAACAAAAAATTTTAAATTATTTCTTTATAAGGCTGAATTTTTTTTATTCTTCAAAGGCCTCGCCTTCTACTGTCCCGGCGAGTGAGTCATACCCTTCCTCCACCAGACGCGATCGTCCCATATCTGGCTGAGGCTGGATTCGGCGACACGGTGCCCCTCAGGAATTTCACTTTTGACAATTTCCTGATTTCGGCATTCGTGGAGTGATGGCGTCCGGAGACACTAACCTTTCATCTCCCGTGGGGTGAGGTCACTATCACCCTGCAGGACGTGGCATACCACCTAGGCCTACGCGCAAACGGAGACCCAGTTGGGGGTGCCTCTGTGACTTTGGTAGGTGGTACCACACGGAGAGGTGGGAATTGGTGCAGTAGGTGCTTGGTTCCAGGCCTTCTGTGGCTCCACAGCAGGCGGCGCAGAGGAAGGAGTCGTTCACGCTCAAGCTTGTTTGGCTGCAGGATCGTGTCTGCTAGATGCCCCCTACAGATGACTCGGAGACCCTCTGACAGTATGCCAGGAGATACATCATGTTACTGATCGGAGGATATCCGATGACGGGCAAGTCGAACAACTTGGTCCACGCGCGTTGGCTCCCTCTTCTCCGGGACTTTGGGCAGTGCTGGGCGTTGTCTTAGGGATCGGCTGTGCTGGCCTGGACGTACCAGTCACTGTGTTCGGTGGCACAGCGGGGTGTCACATACATCACTGGCTACATTCTGCTATTGATGTCTTACATCTACCAGAGATTTCCTCAGTGGTGTCCACCAGATAGAGGGATCTACCAGTATCCTATGGCTGCGAGGTAACAAATGTTTATTTCTGTATTTAGTTAAATTAATTTGTAACTTCTTACGACCTGTTATTTAACGAACTGTTTATATTCTCTTGGTTGGTGTCAGGTTGGTTGGATTGCAGCAACATAGCAGGGATCAGGATGAGACCAGGGTACTGCATTGGAGGGTTTCAATCGACCGGTTACGATTGGATGAGGTTAGTTCCACGTTTACCACCATAACATATTTGTTTTATTTCTTAACATTGAATTGTTTTTGGGTGGCTGACTATTATGTCTACGGTTTTTTCAATTTGCATGGAGAGTGTACGATGACCCTGTTGTACAGGCTCTGTGCCCTCCTTCGATCCTTGAGGAGGGGGAGTGGAGGGGACATGGTTGTCAGCTGTTCCCCTGGTATGTTTCAACATATTGCAGTTTCACCAGGTTGATCGGGTGAAACGACAGTTCAATAGAGAGCAGCAGGTGCCTGACACTCCGGTAAACCTTGACAGGTATAAATGATGTCTTATTTATCATTGCTTATCTGAGTTTAGATGTCAGTTGTTCCAATTATGATGTGTGTGTCACTATGTGACAGTAGATTATACACTTCCTCTTTTTCCTGATAGGTTCTTGACGTACACTGGCCGTGGTGAGGATGTCTGGTGGCCCGACCAACTTAAAGATTGGTACGATGGCTAGTTCCAGCAATTTGATCCTGGTCACAGGATCTCTGTACATCATACATTTGACACCAGGCCGACCCGAGAGTACTATGATTGGTGGCGTGGGGCTTTCCGTGTTAGGCATCTGTCAGGTTAAGAAGTTTTGGAGGATCCAAGACTCGTGGAGTTGCCCCTCGACATACAGCCCACTGCCAGCCAACTTAGGGACGAACTCTACCTTTCCTGGGGAGTACCTGATCAGCGTAGACGTGCGAGGGAGTAAAAGGAGGATACCCGACGACCTGCTAGGAGGGACAGAGGCACTAGGGAGCGTTGACCTGGCAAGCCGGTTTGGAGGGAGAAGGTCAGGCCTCGTCGGGTTAGGCTGGATGTAGGGTCTGACGAGGAGGCGGAGTTCGACCGCCAGGAGTATTACAGAGACGTCCCACAAGACAGAGAGGCTTCACCTCCGGGTTTGCCTCCTCCACCTCCTGTACCTCCCCTGGCACACGCACTGCATCCACCATCTGGTTTTGGAGGGCCGCATCATCGGGCAGTCTGGGACACATCACCGCCGGGTTGGCATGATGCAGGTCCATCCAGCATCCATCAGGAGAAGGAGATGGTTGACGAGATCTTCTTTGATGATGCCTTCTAGCTTCACACTGCCGATACAGCCTCGCTGAATCGGATCGCCGAGTCATTCCGGACCGGCAGGGAGCAGGGTATCAGACAGTACCAGCATTCATCCACTCCTGCGTAGACCACCTCATAGATGCCTCAAATATCACCGGCTTCTACCTCGTCGTACGGGGCGGGTCTTCGTCTGGGTAGTTAGTATGCGACCCCGCTGTCCTACGACTATGGTATGTTTTTATTGTCTTGTATTTGCTTCACTTGTTTATTATTTAGGGTAGTTGGTGTGAACTTCTGTATTGTAAAATGCTGTTGTTTATTATGACGTAAATTCATATGACATTATCCTCTTCTTTAAGTGAACTCTCTTTATCACGATGTTTTTGTAACTATTAATACCGTCCGCGAATAGTTTTTCTAGCTACAATTCTTTGAAAAATACAGAAATATCATGAAAGTATGAAAATAGTTTATACGAGCTTAAAACTAAAATACTACATTTACAATAAATTGAAATAGTTACAGTTTCATTGAACTAGTATAATCCAACGAGGAAATACACCAACAGGAGTAAAATACATCCATACAAAAAATACTGTCTATACTAGGCATCTCGCGTGGGTTGATTAGGACAACCCCTTCTAGTATGACCAACTTGCCTGTAGAGGCCACAACGCTTCTCATGTCGCTCGACTTCATCCTTATCATTCTGGAATCTAGTAGAAATGGGCATTCCAGTAGCCTTCCGACGCATGACTAGATTAGGACACAGTATCGTCCCATACCACTCCGACCACAGGGACTCGTCAGAGATCAGCGGAAACTCTATCTCATACACCTTGAAAATAGCTTCGTGTCTGTAAACTGGATGAACATACGGGGCCCACTCAATGCTGCTGGCGGCACACCCTACAAGTACATGGTGGCACGAATAGTGGAGAGACTGAAATAGGCCACAGTCACACGTACCCGCTAACAGCCGAACGCAGAACGAACCTTGCGACTAACCCTCGAATGGCTCTAACTCTTCCACAACAAACACAAAGGCCCGCCTGTCACAATGCGTGACACATATCTTCGGATGCCTTCTCTATTCTTCTCAATGGCTACCATGAGCCTCTGGGAGATGCGGTTTCCAGCCAGCATCTGTGACTGCGCCTCCCTGCCCTTCATCACGAACAACTTCTGAAGCCTTTCGTACGTGATGCGCACGATTGCTGAAATCAGCAAGTATCGTGTCCCCTTTAGAACTGTATTGATGCACTCTAACAGATTTGTCGTCATATGACCAAACTGCCGCCCACTGTCGCAATGTTGTAGCCAAATCTCCTTATTGAAACGACCAGCTCATTTTGTCATCACCGGGGAAATTCCCCTCAACGCATCCATGTACCATTCATACCCTGCCTTGCTAGAACTATAAGCAGCGTTTATGAGGTATCTCTTGCCCTTGGCAGACTTGAAATGAGCCATGAAATTTGCCGTCAAGTGTTTGATACAGTAAGCATGGAAGGCTCTAAGGGGATACCAACCACTATCATCGGAGCTGAGGGCGGCCTTGATGGCCTGCAATCTGTCGGAGATAACCAACAGGCCGTCTTGTAGGGTGACTGATAAACCCATATTTTATGATATATATTGTCCTCAATTCAAGAGATTTATTCAATCCTTCACCCACTTATTCATGAAAATTGCATGGTTTTACTTTTCCTTCCTTATTATGTGATTGATGAGCGGATAATTTATACGCTTTTTGGCATTGTTTTTAGTATATTTTTAGTAGGATCTAGTTACTTTTAGGGATGTTTTCATTAGTTTTTATGTTAAATTCACATTTCTGGACTTTACTATGAGTTTGTGTGTTTTTCTGTGATTTCAGGTATTTTCTGGCTGAAATTGAGGGACTTGAGCAGAAATCAGATTCAGAGGTTGAAGAAGGACTGTTGATGCTGTTGGATTCTGACCTCCCTGCACTCAAAGTGGATTTTCTAGAGCTACAGAACTCGAAATGGCGCGCTTCCAATTGCGTTGGAAAGTAGACATCCAGGGCTTTCCAGCAATGTATAATAGTCCATACTTTGCCCAAGAATAGATGACGTAAACTTGCGTTTAACGCCAGCTTTCTGCCCAAATCTGGCGTCCAGCGCCAGAAAAGGAGCTAAAACCAGAGTTGAACGCCCAAACTGGCACAAAAGCTGGCGTTCAACTCCAGGAAGGACCTCTACACGTGCAACACTCAAGCTCAGCCCAAGCACACACCTAGTGGGCCCCGGAAGTGGATTTATGCATCAATTACTTACTTCTCTAAACCATAGTAGCTAGTTTATTATAAATAGGACCTTTTACTATTGTATTAGGCATCTTTTGATCAGTTGTATGCTATCTTAGATCACGTTTGAGGGCTGGCCTCTCGACCATGCCTGGACTTTCACTTATGTATTTTTAACGGTAGAGTTTCTACACTCCATAGATTAAGGTGTGGAGCTCTGCTGTTCCTCAAAGATTAATGCAAAGTACTACTGTTTTCTATTCAATTCATCTTGTTTCGCTTCTAAGATATTCATTCGTACTTCAATCTGAATGTGATGAACGTGATGATATCCTGATATCCGCCTGACTGAGATTTACAAGGTGACCATAGCTTGCTTCATACCGACAATCTCCGTGGGATTCGACCCTTACTCACGTAAGGTATTACTTGGACGACCCAGTGCACTTGCTGGTTTGTTATGCGAAGTTGTGAAGATATGTATATACCATGGTTATGTGCATCCGTTTTTGGTGCCATTGCCAGGGAATCAATTTCGAACAACAATTCACAACCTGAGTAGCAATTTCGCATACCAAGTTTTTAGCGCCGTTGCCGGGGAATCAATTTCGAACAACAATTCACAACCTGAGTAGCAATTTCACATACCAAGTTTTTGGCGCCGTTGCCGGAGATTGTTCGAGTTTGGACAACTGACGGTTCATCCTGTTGCTCAGATTAGGTAATTTTCTTTTTGTTTTGCTTTCAAAAAATTTTCAAAAATATTTCAAAATTTTCTCACCTGTTTTCGAAAAAAAAATGTTTTCAAAAATATATTTTTCTTCAGAATTTTTAAGAATGAATTCTAGTGTTTCACGAAGCATGCGAAGCCTGGCTGGCTGTAAAGCCATGTCTAAATTTATTTGGACTGAGGCAGCAATTTGTTATCAAGAGCAAGCTAGTTGTTGTTAATCCACCTGCTGCTGTTCCTAATTTACATGCTAAAGCTTGGCTGGCCATTGGCCATGTCTAGTGTTTTGGACCGGAGCTTTCATTGAAAGCTTGGCTGGCTGGTGAGCCATGTCTAATTCCTGGACTGAAGCTTTAGACTAACATGGCAAGATTCCTGGAATTCATATTAAAAATTTTGGAATCCTTATTTTTCTTTTTCATAATAATTTTCGAAAAAAAATACAAAAAAAAAGTTAGAAAATCATAAAAATCAAAAATATTTTTGTGTTCTTGTTTGAGTCTTGAGTCATATCATAAGTTTGGTGTCACTTGCATATGCATCTTGCATTTTTCGAAAATTTCATGCATTCATAGTGTTCTTCATGATCTTCAAGTTGTTCTTGGTGAGTCTTCTTGTTTGATCTTGATGATTTTTTTTTTGTGTTGTATGTTGTTTTTCATATGCATTCTTGAATTCTTAGTGTCTAAGCATTAAATAATTCTAATTTTGGTGTCTTGTATGTTTTCCTTGCATTAAAAATTTTTCAAAAATATGTTCTTGATGTTCATCATGACATTCAAAGTGTTCTTGGTGTTCATCTTGACATTCATAGCATTCTTGCATGCATCACATGTTTTGATCTAAAATTCTCATGCATTGCATCATTTTTCTTGTTTTTCCCTCTCTTCATTAAAAATTCAAAAATAAAAAAAATATCTTTCCCTTTTTCTCTCTCATAAATTCGAAAATTAGATTTGACTTTTTCAAAAAATTTTAAAATCTAGTTGTTTTTATGAGTCAAATCAAATTTTCAATTTAAAAATCTCATCTTTTTCAAAAATCAAATCTTTTTCATTTTTCTTAGTTACTTTCGAAAATTACAAAAATATTTTTCAAAAATCTTTTCTTAATTTTATCTCATAATTTTCGAAAATAACATCATCAATTAATGTTTTGATTCAAACTTTGAGTTCTAGAATCATATCTTGTGATTTCTTGTGAATCAAGTCATTAATTGTGATTTTAAAAATCAAATCTTTTTCAAAACTAATTTCAATCATATCTTTTCAAAATATCTTCTTATCTTATCTTTTTCAAAAAAATTTGATTTCAAAATATCTTTTCTAACTTCCTAACTTCTTATCTTTTCAAAATTTGTTTCAACTAACTAACTAACTTTTTTGTTTGCTTCTTACCTTTTTCAAAACTACCTAACTAACTCTCTCTCTCTAATTTTCGAAAATATCTTCCCTCTTTTTCAAAAATTTCTTTTTAATTAACTAATTATTTTTATTTTTGATTTCAAAATTTTTCGAAAATTACTAACTNTACAGGCTCATGCTTTTCCCTTTTGCTGTAAGAGACAGAGCTAGAATCTGGTTGGACTCTCAACCCAGAGACAGCCTGAACTCTTGGAATAAGCTAGTCACGGCTTTCTTAGCCAAGTTCTTTCCTCCTCAAAAGCTGAGCAAACTTAGAGTGGATGTACAGACCTTCAAACAGAAAGAAGGTTAACCCCTCTATGAAGCTTGGGAAAGATACAAACAGTTGACCAAAAAGTATCCTTCTGACATGCTTTCAGAATAGACCATCCTGGATATATTCTATGATGGTCTGTCTGAGTTATCTAAGATGTCATTGGATACCTCTGCAGGTGGATCCATTCACCTAAAGAAAACGCCTGCAGAAGCTCAAGAACTCATTGACATGGTTGCTAATAACCAGTTCATGTACACTTCTGAAAGGAATCCTGTAAATAATGGAACGCCTATGAAGAAGAGAGTTCTTGAAATTGATACTCTGAATGCCATATTGGCTCAGAATAAAATATTCACTCAGCAAGTCAATATGATTTCTCAGAGTCTGAATGGAGTGCAAGCTGCATCCAACAGTACTCAAGAGGCTTCTTATGAAGAAGAAGCTTATGATCCTGAAAACCCTGCAATAGCAGAGGTGAATTACATGGGTGAACCTTATGGAAACACCTATAACTCATCATGGAGAAATCATCCAAATTTCTCATGGAAGGATCAAAAGCCTCAACAAGGCTTTAATAATGGTGGAAGAAACAGGTTTAACAATAATAAACCTTTTCCATCATCCACTCAGCAACAGACAGAGAATTCTGAGCAGAATCCATCTCGCTTAGCAAACTTAGGCTCTGATCTATCCAAGGCCACTGTAAGTTTTATGAATGAAACAAGGTCTTCCATTAGAAATTTGGAAGCACAAGTGGGCCAGCTGAGTAAAAGGATCACTGAAATCCCTCCTAGTACTCTCCCAAGCAATACAGAAGAGAATCCAAAAGGAGAGTGCAAGGCCATTGAAATAAGCACCATGGCCGAACCTGTAAGGGAAGGAGAGGACGTGAATCCCAAGGAGGAAGACCTCCTGGGACGTCCAATGGTCCATAAGGAGCTTCCCTCTGAGGAACCAAAGGACTCTGAGGCTCATCTAGAGAC
>NC_029791.2:39463348-39476107 GCF_000816755.2 Arachis ipaensis
TTAGGTTCATGATCATGTGGAGTCACAAAATAAACGAAAAATTTAGAAACAGAATCAAAAACAGCAGAAGAAAAATCACACCCTGGAGGAAGCACCTGTCTGGCGTTCAACGCCAGAACAGAGCATGGTTCTGGCGCTGAACTCCCAAAATGGGCAGTATCTGGGCGCTGAACACCCAAAATGGGCAGCATCTGGGCGCTGAACGCCAAACGCCCAGAATGGGAGCATCCTGGCGCTGAACGCCCAGAACAAGCATGGTTCTGGCGTTCAACGCCAGAAATGGCAGCAAAGGGGCGTTGAACGCCCAGAGTTGGGTACAAAGGCATTTTTACATGCCTAATGGGTGCAGGGATGTAATTCCTTGAACACCTCAGGATCTGTGGACCCCACAGGATCATCTCAGGATCTGTGGACCCCACAGGACCCCCACCTCCCTCCACTCCCTCTCTTCTCTCTTCTCAATCATCCTCTATTCCCAATAAACACTCTTCCCCAAAACCCTTCACCTATCACCTCCATCTCTCTTCCCTATTAACCCTTCACCCCTCACATCCACCCACTCTTCCCCATAAACCTACCCAATAAACTCCACCTACCTTCAAAATTCAAATCAATTTTCCACCCAAATCCACCCATATGGCCGAAACTTAAACCCCCTCCCTTCCCTATATATAGCCCTCCATTCTTCCTCATTTTCACACAACACAACCCTCTCTTCTCTTCTTGGCAAAAACACTCCTCCCCCCTCTTCTCCATCTTTTCTCCTTCTTCTTCATCTAATTCTTTATTTCTTGCTCGAGGGTGAGCAATATTCTAAGTTTGGTGTGGTAAAAGCATAAGCTTTTTGTTTTTCCATTACCATTGATGGCACCTAAGACCGGAGAATCGGGGAAAGGGAGGAAAGGGAAGATAAAAGCTTCCACATCCGAGTCATGGGAGATGGAAAGGTTCATCTCCAAAGCCCATCAAGACCACTTCGTGGCCAAGATGGCCAAGAAGAAGGTGATCCCCGAGGTCCCTTTCAAACTCAAAAGAAATGAGTATCCGGAGATCCGACATGAAATTCAAAGAAGAGGTTGGGAAGTTCTAACAAATCCCATCCAACAAGTCGGCATCCTAATGGTTCAAGAGTTCTATGCCAATGCATGGATCACTAGGAACCATGATCAAAGTAAGAACCCGGATCTAAAGAACTATGTTACAATGGTTCGGGGGAAATACTTGGATTTTAGTCTGGAAAATGTGAGGTTGGCGTTCAACTTGCCAAACATGGAAGAGAACGCACACCCCTACACAAGGAGAGTCAACTTTGATCAAAGGTTGGACCAAATCCTTATAGACATATGTGTAGAAGGAGCTCAATGGAAGATTGACTCCAAAGGCAAGCCGGTTCAACTAAGAAGATTGGACCTCAAGCCTGTAGCTAGAGGATGGTTGGAGTTCATTCAATGCTCAATCATTCCCACTAGCAACCAGTCTGAAGTTACTATAGACCGGGCCATCATGATCCATAGCATCATGATTGGAGAAGAGGTGGAAGTTCATGAGATTATACCTCAAGAACTCTACAAGGTGGCTGACAAGTCCTCCACTATGGCAAGGTTAGCCTTTCCTCACCTCATTTGCCACCTATGCAATTCGGCTGGGATTGACATAGAGGGAGATATCCTCATCAAAGAGGACAAGCCCATCACTAAAAAAAAGATGGAGCAAGCAAGAGAGCCAATTCATGGAACTCAAGAGGCGTATGAAGCTCATCACCATGAGATCCCGGAGATGCCTCAAATGTACTTTCCTCTATAAAACTATTGGGAGCAAATCAACACCTCCCTAGGAGAATTGAGTTCCAATATGGGACAACTAAGGGTGGAACATCAAGAGCACTCCATCAAATGAGTTTGTGTGTCTTTTTGTGATTTCAGGTATTTTCTGGCTGAAATTGAGGGACTTGAGCAGAAATCAGATTCAGAGGTTGAAGAAGGACTGTTGATGCTGTTGGATTCTGACCTCCCTACACTCAAAGTGAATTTTCTGGAGCTACAGAACTCAAAATGGCACGCTTCCAATTGCGTTGGAAAGTAGACATCCAGCGCTTTCCATAAATGTATAATAGTTCATACTTTGCCCAAGAATAGACGACGTAAACTGGCGTTCAACGCCAGCTTTCTGTCCAAATCTGGCGTCCAGCGCCAGAAAAGGAGCCAAAACCAGAGTTGAACGCCCAAACTGGCACAAAAGCTGGCGTTCAACTCCAGGAAGGACCTCTACACGTGCAACACTCAAGCTCAGCCCAAGAACACACCTAGTGGGCCCCGGAAGTGGATTTATGCATCAATTACTTACTTCTGTAAATCCTAGTAGCTAGTTTATTATAAATAGGACCTTTTACTATTGTATTAGGCATCTTTTGATCAGTTGTATGCTATCTTAGATCACGTTTGAGGGCTGGCCTCTCGGCCATGCCTGGACTTTCACTTATGTATTTTTAACGGTGGAAACATACAAAAATGGAAGGAAAGCACAAAATAGAGTTTTTGAAGAAACTGGCAGCGACGCGAACGCATGGACGATGTGGCCACATGCCCAGTGCGAAAAGACAGCGACGTGAACGCGTGACTGATGCGGACACACGCCATGAGCAGAACACAGATGACGCGGACGCATGACCGAAGCGAACGCGTGATAAGGAAAACTTCAGATGATGCAACCGTGTGACCCACGCAGACGCGTGACAGACGCCACACACCAGAAATTACAGAAAACGCTCCCAGCGATTTCTGAAACCCTTTTTGGCCAAGATCCAAGTCCAGAAGGCACAGATTAGAGGTTATGAAGTGGGGGGAATGCATCCATATGGCAGAGAGCTCCAATTATTCACTTTTGATAGTTTTAGATGTAGTTTTTAGAGGGAGAGGTTCTCTCCTCTCTCTTAGGGTTTAGGATTAGGATTTCCTATTATTTCAATTTAGTATTCCTACTCCTTATCAGGTTCAATATTCCTTTATTTTATATTTCCCTTTTGCTTTAAGATATTTTAATGCTTTCCTTTAATTACTTTTGTTGCCAAATTGGCTTATGAACCGTTCATGTTTAGATTTGATTTTCTATTTAATATGATTTGAGATATATCAGAATTATGATTGTTTTCCTTTATTTACATTAATAATTTACATTTTCTTCCTTTTGGCTTGGTTGATTAATTGGTAACTCTTGAGTTGTCAAATTTATCGTGATTGATAATTGTTATTTTTACCAATTGAATTAAACTCCAATAACTCTAGTCTTTTCTTGGGAATTGACTAGGACTTGAGGATCAAACTAATTGGTCCACTTGACCTTCCTTTGCTTTAGTAAAGGCTAACTAAGTGGGAGTAAAATTCAATTCTCATCACCATTGATAAGGATAACTAGGATAGGACTTCCAAAATTCTCATACCTTGCCAAGAGTTTATTTTACAGTTATTTATTTATTTTATCTGTCATTTAAATTACTTGTTCCTTACTTTCAAAACCCCAATTTACAAAACTCATAACCAATAATAAGAACAAACTTCCCAGCAGTTCCTTGAGAAGACGACCCGAGGTTTAAATATTTCGGTTATCAATTTATTTAGGGGTTTGTTACTTGTGACAACCAAAACGTTTGTACGAAAGGATTTTTCGTTGGTTTAGAAACTATACTTACAATGTGATTACTTTTATTCTTTACCGATAGAAAATTCCGATTGTCAGTGACATGGCGTCTCAGATTAGTAAGGAAAAACGACCATGACTCCGTGCTCTCAAAGTCGGCAATGGCAAAAGCAATTGGCAGGATGTTGCTATTGCCATCTTGTGCCACCGCAATAAGCAACACTCCACCGTATCTCCCATACAGATGTGTGCCGTTGATGAAAACAAATGGCTTGCAATGCTTGAACGCCTCGACACATGAGGGAAAAATCCAAAATACTTTGTCGAACATGCTACAGTCGCGGACCAGAAGGTGTCCATCGTAGTACAGTCTGACCCGTAGGTCGCAAATGGTTTCAGGAAAATAGCTCTGCAGTGCCTGAAGTAGCTTCGACACCTTGTTGTATGACTCTTTCCAATCCCCGTAGATCTGTGCAATTACCTTCTGCTTCGCCATCCACACCTTTCTATGGGAGGATTTGAAGTGATAGCTCGCCCGGACCGTACCTTGCAACACCAGAATGCTGACGGAGGGGTTGGACTATATCAACGGCAATATAACCCTACAGATGAGATTGCTGTCTAACTGACGATGGTCTTGAGACATGGTGGGTGCTAAATAACTGTGCGTTCCACTAACCCTCCGAACCTCCCTAACACAACAACACGGTATTAGTTCAGCCATATCTCTAACCTACTTAATGTATTCACAGAAGTACTTAAAAGCACAATTAAAGTTGAACTTATCAGTATCCGAGGTTCTGTCGAAGGGCCACACGGAGGTTCCATTGACACCCATTCGCAGCTTAACGGTACTGCACATGGTACTTTAATCGGTCCGATTTGATCACCCGGTACTTAGCACTCGTGCGAATATTGTAGTTCTTCACACCCTATAGCACTGCATCTCGGCATTTGAACCTGTGGCCGACCCGAAACTCTACTCCACCGTCTAGGTTGTAATCCTCTTCTCCCACTTCAGAAAACGGAGTCCTCTCATGCATGGCGTCCAGATCTAGACTATGATAGTGACTTGGCACTGCTGATAGTGCCGAAATTGGGTGAGTGGAGGCAAGACATGGCGCGCCACAGTCTGGGTGGGCATCTCAGGTACAAACTCCTCCTCATCTCCCCCTTCAGAAGAATCACTGTCGGCACTATCCATCACGTATTCTTCGTCTGACTCCTTGTTGCCCATCTCTGCCTCGTCAACCGGAATGGCGAGATGGATCGGTGGTGGTGCAAGAGGTCGGTCGTCTTGGACATAGGTCGAGTGTACAGAACCACCACGACCAATATCTCCAACCTTGGTGAAAATCTCCATCACCTGTTCTACCATGATCCTCCCATGGATGTCGAACATGAGTCGAACATGCTCGTCCCCTAGAAGTCGAAAGAGTCAAAATCAGAAAACTCCATTACCCATGAGTGCTAGCAACCTATACCCCACCCTTCCGACCTCCCTCGCTTCTGTACCACCGAGGTTGTTCAGCATCAAACTCTTAAACTCTGACAATGTACTTATACACAGAGTGCGCAACAGTTTGGATTCTCTCACTCAAATGTCACCCCGTTGTCGCCATTTCTCATACGACAATTGGGATAAACACATACAACTATGTATATGTTGTTACTGGCCATTGTTGCGTTATTTTTGTGAGAAAAACGAGACAGAAAAAGACATAAAATGTGTGTGGAGAATGCCAAAGGTTACACATCCTTTTATAGCAGCTGAAAATTTGTCCTCTTATATCTCATTTACACTGTAAACGAGATAAGAGAGGGGTGTTTATTTCGGTAAATATTTTTTAAATTATTTATTTTAATAATTATTATTACTATTTTATTTATTTAAAAAATAAACAAGTCCAACTAAATTGGCCAAAACCTAACAAAAATCGCTCACACACGTACGTGTGAATCACACGCTTCTTCTTTACGTGAAAAAAAAGCACCAAAATTTTTTAATTTTGAAACCAAAATTTTTTAATCGAAATTTTTCAAGATTCTAGACTTGGTGCTGAAGTTGTTTTCCTTCTTATTCTTCTTCTTTCTTTGTGCATAAGTTATGTATTTTTATTTATAGAGTTATGTATTTTTTTCTTCAAAAGATTTTGTCTTTATTGTCAAATAGGATAAACGAAAAAACGTGGCATAATTCTTTTATTTTATTCCTTCTTATTATTTGTTTGATTTTTTTCTCTTTTTTTATTTTTATTCTTCTTAAAGGGTGAAACAAAAAGAATTTTATGACTGTAAAACAAGAAAAATTATGAAAAGAAGAAGGAGGAGAAAGAATTGTTGCTTGAGCAAAACATAAAATAGAAAAATAGCACCAAAATTTCTTAACTGTGATGCATGAATTTCTTGACTTTGACATTAGAATTTTTTAACCATTACATAGAAATATCTCAACCAAAATTTTTCAAGGTTCTGGACTTGATGTAGCAGTTTCTTAACAAGAATTTCTTTAACTTTTTTTTTTGGTTAAGTACTTTTTTCGTCCCTAAGGTCTGGGGTGAAAATCAAATTCGTCCCCGACCTTTTTTTGTTATTAAAATCATCCTCAACGTTACAAAATATTATAAAATCATCTTTTTGTCCATAAATAATATTTTTTGGACAATTTTACCCTTAAACAAAAATAAAAAATATTAAAAATAAAATAAACCACCCCACCTCTTACCCTCACCCCACCCACGTAAAACGAACAGAAAAAAATCAAAAGACACAGAACAGAAGATGAGAGAAACAGAGAAGAAGAAGAAAGAAAAGGAAATGAAAAAGAGAGAGGTGATGGCGGGGAAGAGTTCGGCCACTGCCGTCGCCGTCGCCGTTGTGTCGTGACTGATGAGAGAGAGAACGAGAGAAGAGAGGAACAGAGGGAGAAGAAAGGAAAGGAAGAAGGAGGAGGTGACGGCGGAGAGCTGCTCTGTCGGCGTCGAGCTCCATCATGGTCGTCGAGCTTCTGGTGGTGTGGGGCTCTGCTCTTCCCCCTAGCTCGATCTATCCTCTCAAGTACAAGAGGCTCTTGGAGATTGGAGACTTGGGACTGAATGAGGAAGTAGATTTGAGGAGATTTTCATACACTGAGCTCAAGAGAGCAACCAACGGTTTCAAACAAGAGTTGAGAAAGGACTCTTTTGGAGCAGTTTACGAAGAGATTTTATACAAGGTGGAAAGAAGTAGGAGATTCATTATGGTGAAGAGACTTGAGAAGTTGGTTGAACATGAAGAAGAGGGTACTTGGCCCCTGATTGAGATTCTTCTGTTTGGTTGGGCCTATAAGTGCTTTGTTGCTGGAGAGGTGCATAAGCTAGTTCATTGGAAAGAAGTGGATGAGAATGTTGTGGAAAATATGGTGAAGGTGGCACTTTGGTGTATTCAAGATGAACTTGTTCTCTGGCCTTCAATGAAGAGTGTTGTGCTCATGCTTGAAGGGGTTATTGATGTGCCAGTTCCTTCTTACCCAATTTTTAATTCTATGTGACAAAAGAATGTTACTGTTGCTGCCTCCCCTGAGCTGATTTATTAAATATAGTTATGTGCATTGTTGCTGCATTCTTTACTTTGTTGTTATTATTGATTATGTGTTGGTTTTGTTTGATTTTTTTGAAATTAAAAAAAAATAGTTGGTATTATTGTTGTTGAAGATTTGGGTGGAGACTGGAGAGAGTGGAGTAGGGAGGAGGCTGAGGTAAACAGTGGAGTGAGGAGGTTAAGGAGAAAAGATGATGATGAAGGGTATTTGAGTTGCTATTGCCATTGTTGGTGTTGTTTTGATGAAGGGGTGGTGTTGTAATGGGTTCAGATTAAAGAGTGGTGTAGTAATAGTGATGACTGATGATTCAGGGGATTGGTGGTGAGGATGGGGAGATTTTTTTTTGTTTAAAGATAAAATTGTCTAAAAAAGATTATTTAGACAAAAGAGTACTTAACCCTTTTTTTTCTTTTTTTTTTGTTACTCTTACTTTTTTTGCTATGTATTCTTTTTGTTTTTTCTCTTCTTGTTTTTGTTCTATTTTATGAGAGAAAGAGAGAGAAAAATACAAAAACAAAAGATGATGATGATAATGATGTAGAAGTAGAAGTAGAAGAGAAAAAGATATAGAAAAAGAAAAAAAAGAAGTCTCAAGATGTACATAAATTCAATTAATTATATTTTTGTTTCAGCCAAAATAAAAATGTTGCGTAAATCTAAAATATATTATTTCAAGTTAGTTAGACTTGGTTAAGCAAAAAATTTAAATGCCTAATTTTTTGGTTATGAAATTTGATAAATTTCTTATATATAAAAAACTATTCAAAGTGGAAAAGATTCATTTACAAATACTATATATATAAGTTTTTTTTAATTAAGTCTAACTAAATTAAATAATAAAATTTAGATGAGTGAATAAATAAGAAGATTTTTTATTTAAATAAATGTATTGATTATTGAAATAAATAATTTTAAAAATGATTACCAAAATCCGCAACCCAGCCATAAGCTTGCACGTATCTCGTTTCCACTGTGAACGAGATAAGATACGTGCGCGTGACACGTGTATATCTTGTTTACACTGTAAACGAGATAAGACTGGGTTGCGGCTATATATACATGTCGTTGACAGCGAGATTTTGGGCCCCAGTTTGAACCTTTCGATCACTTTCTCCTCCTTTTACGCCGTTTTGTCCATATTATAGAGTAATACGACGATATCGTGTGCAGATGTATGTGATCCGGACATCAACAGGTTGAATGAGACTTGGCATTATGTTGGGACAACCGACTTTGCCATTAGTCCTGTTATCTTGAGTTTTATGAATCATATATATATTATCTTGTGGTTTACGAAATTCCATATATAGATATGTATATATGTAGGCATGGTTAGGGTACTTGCCAAGAACTAGAATGCAGTTTACATCACTAGGAATATGTCACTGATAGAAATTTGGAACTCTGGGTTATTGTTCGTGTATTAGGTTGTTACTACATAATTATTAATTTAGTTAGTAACTAGCCAAGTTTGATAATTAAATTATTAAGTTAAGTTAGACTTTATTGGTTAGATTATTAATAACTTTATTGAATGTTTTAAATTCACGTAACGAAATGAGAAAACGTGCAATATTAAGAAAGTACATAGTAACAGAAAAATATCGTGTCGGCATAAATCCAATTAGTACATACGTATAAAATCTGTTAGGCAGATGTATAAAATAGTCAATACAGTTTGATATGTTGATGGACCTATAAAAATTTTTATTTTTTAATAATTGTGAATATATATTTATTTGTCAGAAGCCTCGCCTTCAACTGTCCCGGCGAGTGAGTCATACCCTTCCTCCACCGGAAGCCATCATCCCGTATTTGAGGGAGGCTGGATTCGGTGACACGGTGCCTCTTAGGGATTTCACATTTGACAACTCTCTGATTATGATATTCGTGGAGCGATGACGTCTGAAGACCCACACGTTCCATCTATCTACCGTGGGGTGAGGCCACTATGACCCTACAGGACGTGGCGTACCACCTAGGGTTACGCGCACACGATGACCCAGTTAAAGGGTGCTTTCGTGACTTCTACAGGTGGTACCACACGGAGACATGGGAGTTGGTGGAACGGCTGCTCGGTGCCAGATCTCTGTTGGTTCCACAACAGGCAGCGCAGAAGAAGGAGTCGTTCTCGCTAAAGCTTGTATGGCTGCAGGATCATGTCCGCCAGAAGCCACCGACGGACCACCTAGAGACCCTCCGACAGTATGCTAGGTGTTACATTATGTTATTGATCGGAGGCTATCTGATGACAGACAAGTCAAACAACTTGGTCCATCTGCATTGGCTGCCACTACTTCAGGGCTTTGGGCGGTGCCGGACGTTGTGTTGGGACTTGGCTTTACTGGCTTGGTGATGCATGAGCATATTTCCTATCTTTTTCTAGTGAATTTGCATTTGAATTATTAAGTTTAATCAATATTTAAATATTGTTTAGCCACTATGAATTCTACTTTGAGTTGTGTGCACTTTGGTTTATTTCAGGTAGCACTCAGGATGGATTTGACAAGGTTTATGTAAAAGAAAAGGACAAAAATTGGATGATGCTGTCAACCCTGACCTCCTTGCACTCCAACGGGCATAACTTGAGATAAAGAGGTCCAATTGATGCGATTCTAATAGAATTGGAATGCTAACTTCCAGAGCTTTCCAATGATATATAATAGTATATACTTTTCATCCAAACTGTACGGCCTTAGTGGCAATGAGATTTCCCAAATTAGGCAACAGATGAAGAAAAAGCGCTCAAAACCATACGGGAAGGTTGACGCCTCCAAGTTTGGTGTCAGGAAGAAACAAAGCCACAAATACACATGGTCATAGTGGCGCCTAACTTGGGATTTTCCAAGTTAGGCGCCAACCTTGATGAATGAAGTGGTCCTATTCGTCCTCCAGGCATTCATTCGAAGTTCTTTTATTAATTTTGATTAAAATTTTATTTTATTTACAAATAGGAAAAGATATTATTTAGTTTTAGAAAAGATATTTTTCATTAATTAGGATTAGATATAAAAGAGAAAAGATTCAGCCCTTCGGGCTTTCTTCTCTCTTACCTCATTCTGCACTTTACAGTTTTTCAGAATCCTTGTTTTCTCTCTGAACCATGAGCAACTAAACCTCCACTGTTAAGGTTAGGAGCTCTGTTTATTCTATGGATTAATACTATTACTTTTCTATTTTAATTCATGTATTGATTTCAATTTCAAGAATTGTTTTCGTTCTTCATCTTATGAATTTGAGTGGAACGGAAGTATGATCCTTATTCTAATTGAGTTGTTGTAAACCTTGAAAAAGCAATTTACCTGAACAACCGCTTGAAAACAATTTTTCCTAAATTTCTAATTATCTGGACTTAACGAGATACGTGACATATAATCATCTTATATTTGGATAATTAGGGTTTCTGTGGCACATAAACTAGTTTTGAACTTAACCCTCTAATCGGAATCAAGTGACCAAAGAATTGGCGGTTGATGAAGGTTAGAGAAGACTAAAAAGGTCTAAGGAATTAGGGTTTAGTCACATATAGTTTGCCATGAATTGAATCTTGTATGATTTAAAATAGTTGGTAAGAAAAGTTAATCTGAAAAATAAACATCTCTAAAACCTTAACTATTTTACTCATATATTTCACAACCCATTTACTGCTTGCTTTCTGATTTTCTGAATTTACTGTTTAATGCTATTGAATTCTCAACATCATTTTCTGTTTGTCTGACTAAGTAAATCACTCAACCATTGTTGCTTAATCTATCAATCCTCGTGGGATCGGCCCTCATTCACTTGACGTACTACTTGGTACGACCAGGTACACTTGCCAGTTAGTTTGTGGGTTATAAATTCCGCACCACTTGGACGTACCAATCACTATGCTCGGCAGCACACTGAGGCATGACGAACATCGCTGTCCGTACTCTACTGTTGATGTCTTGGATATACCAGAGCGAAGAATTTTCATGTATCCTATGGTTGCGAGGTAACAACTGTTTATGTCTTCATTATGTTTTCAATTTGTAACTTTTTATGACATTCTTCATAATGAACTCCTGCTATCCATTTGATTGGTGTTAGATTGATAGGATTGCAGTAGCAGAGTAGAGACCAGTATGAGGCGATGGTTCTGCGATGAGAAATATCGATAGACCGGTTACGATTTGACGAGGTTAGTACCACGGTTGACTCCACCACTATTTTTATTTAGTCCTTTATGTAGACTTTGTTTTTTATGCAAATTAACCAGAAGTATGCACTTACTGAATTGTTTGCTTTGGAGCATTTTTTGCCTTTTGAGATATGTAACACGGAGACTTTATGGACAACCATTTGCAGCTTGATGGCAATGAACATGGTACTTTAATCGGTCCGATTGGATCACTCGATACTCAGCACTTCTGCGAATACTGTAGTTTCTCGCACCCTGTATCATTGCATCTCGACATTTGAATCTGTGGACCACCCGAAACTCTACCCCACCATCTAGGTTGTAATTTTCTTCCCCAGTGTTGGAAAACGGAGTTCTCTCATGCATGGCGTCCATATTTAATGTATGATTGTGACTTGGTACATTTGATAGCACTGGAATCGGGTGGGGTGGAGGCAAAACATAGCGCACCGCTGTCTCGGCCGACGTCTCCGGTACAAACTCCTCTTCATCATCCCCTTCAGAAGAATCACTATCGGCACTATCGACAATGTACTCTTCGTCAGAGTCTTCCTCACCCACCTCCATGTCTTCCACTGAAATAGCGACATGAATTGATGGTGGTGCGAGAGGTTAGTCGTTTTGCACATAGGTCGCGTGTACAGAACCACCACGACCAACATCTCCAACCTTGGCGAAAAGCTCCATCACTTGTTCCGCTATGATTCTCCCATGGATGTCAAACATGAGTCGCATATGCTCGTCCCCAAGGAGTCAAAATAGTCGAAACCAGAAAACTATACTCCACGGTGCTAGCAACCTATATTCCACCCTTCCGATCTCTCTCGTCCCTATGCCACCAAGGTTGCTCAATATCAAACTCTTCAACTTAGACAACGAACTTACACGCCGAGTGTGGAACAGTAACGGATTCTCACACTCAAATATCACCCCATTGTCGCCGTTTCTCATACGACAATTGGGGTAAACATACACAATTATATACGCTATTACTGGACATTTTTGCCTTCTTTTCGTGAGACAATCGGGGGAGAAGAAGATATGAAATGTATGTGGAGAATGCCAAGGGTTGCACATCCTTTTATAGCTATTGAAAATTTGTCTTACTGTATCTAATTTACATTGTAAATGCAATAATTCAAAACGTATTTTGTTTACAGTGTAAATAAGATAATCTTGCGCGTATCTCGTTTACAGATTACACTGTAAACGAGATAAGACTGTAAACGAGATAAGACTGGATTACAGATTTCGATAATAATTTTTAAAATTATTTATTTCAGCAATTAATACATTTATTTAAATAAAAAATTCATAAATAAAAATGATAAAAATAAATTTTGTTAATATTAAATTAATTTAATTGAATTTAATTAAAAAAAAT
>NC_029791.2:39476177-39485348 GCF_000816755.2 Arachis ipaensis
TTACACTGAACTGAACATACGTGCACATTTCTCCAAAATCTTTGTGCAAGTCTTATCTATTCCCCTCCAAGACCTGGGAACTTTCTGAGAGCCTTATCCTGAAAAACACTACTTCTTCTTCTTCTTCTTCAGCCATGATGTGGGAATGGGAAGAATTAGACGACGCCGTTCCGCAAAACGACCAGCCTGATACCGATTCCTACCTCAACTTCGATCTCTTCTCTGCTCTCTCTAAGCCCAAGGTTACTTACTTTATTACTTTACTTATTACCATTATTTCTACTTCATTTTTTCCAATTTTAGGTTTTTTACTACCCTCACTCAGTTTGAAAACTAGGGATTATTATTATTGCAGTTTCTTTTGTTTTAGGAACTAAAGTTTTGGAATTTTGTTTATTTTGGCAGGATTATTATAAGATATTGGAAGTGGATTACGATGCTACGGATGATGCTATTCGTTCTAATTACATTCGTCTAGCTCTGGTGTGTTTTTGTTTCTATGTGTAATTCTTTGTGTTGCAGTGTTTAGGGTTCCATTTGTTGGAATAGTTTTATTTATTTCTTTTTAAGTGTGATTTATTGCTTTGTGTGGAGGCAGAAATGGCACCCAGACAAGCAGAAAGACCAAGGTGCTGCCACCACGCGGTTCCAGGAGATAAACGAGGCTTATCAGGGTTAGTCTGGTCCTTTCACACCTAACCTTCTTTAATTGTAATTTTTTAAATTAATTTGAGCATATAGCTTGATGCTCAAATGATAGAGATTGTGTGCTGAATTATACCATATAGAATTTAGGCAATTGATGATGGTTCAATAATTATGAAATTGTTGTATATCACTCCCCAGGGAGGCAGTGAATGTGGTTATTTATGATAGTAGAGGTCTGGGTTGTCCTTTGGGCTTTTTCGAGGATATGTTGTTTCCGCATCTATCTCTGTGTCTGCAATTTGTTGCTACAAGTAATCGGATAGTTGTGATATTGTTTGGAATATGGATTTTATTTGCTGTTGATGGGCGAGGAGCTGAGGAGTTGAGGACAAGGGGTTTTGGAATCTTGAACACTGACAAATATACAGCAAATCTTGAATGCTAATGATAATGAAATTCAGTTTTAAATTCAAAAGTATGTTTTTTCATTGAAACTTGAAAATAAAAAACTTTTTATCGGCTATTTAAGTCTCGTGTTCCAAGTCAAAGTCCTCTGCAGAATTATTTATATAAGAAAAGGAAAATAAAGGAAGTATAAGCTAAAAGTTTTAACATGAAGGTATCGAGCAAAATGCAGCATAATTATGCACAACTTTATAGTGGTTTCAATGCCTTTCATTTTGGGACCTTTGAGTGTTCGTTTGCTTGTATCCATGCAGAGAAGTTAACCCATCCACGCCTTCTGTTTGAGGGGCTATCCTAGAATTTCAGATTTCTCCACTGATACTATATGGATTACCATTTTCTAGTGCAGTGAACTCAGCCGGGTTTCTGTTAAATACAATTGTGCTTTCAGAGATACTTTGTGAGGGCTCTGAAACATCCAATCTATTTTGATCTGGAGTTTCTTTTTCAAGATTGGGCTCCCTGAGTTGCAGACTATCTCCATTCTGCTTGGCTGAATTGGAGCTATTCATCTTAACTCCACTACCATACGTTGGCAAATTTTGATCCCTGAAATCAGGACTTCTGAATTTCCCACCATGCTAATCTTACAAAGTGGCAAAGATGGGAGAATAAAAAAGGTGGTTTGGTGGTTTATCTGATAAATTAATGCTGCTGAAATGCTCAGAAATCTGCTTTCATGGGGGGCATGTGTGTGTGCCTCTCTCTCTCTCCCCCCCAAGTTTACATTGCATATACAAGGATTAGAGGGTCTCTTAACCATTTTTGCACTTCTACCTGCACTAGATGATGGTCTGTCTCCCTGCCTGTGCCTGGTAAATTATGTAAATGCAGTGTGTGTATGCTTCATTGGAATACATATCACAAGATCCACTCTGATATGGATCATGTTCCGTCCCATTACTTTTTCCAGCAAGTGTCTGTTCTGTATTCATGCTGCTCATGTTTCCAGAATCCTATCTGTAGGAAGCTTCTCTAGGTCAATATCTTGAGAACTTGGGCAGTTAGAATCAATAATATCACTTCTGTTCTGTCTTTATGTTGATTCAGATCGAAGTGAAATGAAGTCTAAGTTGCTACTTGTAGGCTGAGAAACAGTCCTTGTGTGTAAATCAACGTATCTCAGGGATACATTGTTCTTGTTGACAATGACTGAACTTGAGAAGCATTACCATGCTGTTGCAACATGTGTAGGCGTGTTTTGTCTTTGTGTCACACAAATTGCAATGCAGCCACTTGCATGATACATGCACCCAATGCCCAAATGTTCTGTCCCAAATGTTCTGTCTCTGCTTTATGGAGCAGGAGTAATCAGTGGACAAAATGATGCAAATAGAGAATAGATTATTCTTGTTTGATCCAAGTGAGGAATGCTTGTGCCTTATGACAATTTAGTAGGTTTTAATTTATTTCTATTTTTAGTTTGTTATATTTTCTTTAATAGTTTAAAAGTATGGCACCTTGGAACAGTATAGTTGTATAAGTGCCGAATTGTATGCAGATTACAGAGTAGTAGTATATTTTGTTCCTGTGCAGAGTGATAGGAATTTTGTTTTTAATATAACCAATCAACAAGTGCTCACTACTCTTAACTTATTGGTATGTTACTATGTTGGAATTTATAGTTATAAAGAAGTTTTCATTTTTACCTATTTGCTAAGATTTGGTAATTTCATGCTTGGTAAATGGAACGGCATAATTTGCCCGTAATGTCACTGCTTATATAATTAATAATGTTTGTTAAGTTTTCTTAATTGTTTTATCCATCTCAAACTTACGATATTAAAATCATGCCTCAGAATTCCTATCGGAAGAAAAAGCCTCAGAGTAATGCTGTTGCATAAATGGGATGCTCGTTTGAAATATGGAATCAACTGTTTGTCATCAACTTAGAGCTTAAAATCTGCATGTGGACGTTACCAGAGATTCCAATCACAAATTCATTTAAGAAATTTGAACAAGCATAGTATTATGTCTTCTTATTAAAATTAATATATTTTTGCCAAGAGGAAAATGGTTGATTGAACATTGTGATTTGCCTAGACCCTAGAGTAGTCTTATTGTTTGGGACAACGAGCACTTTGATTTTGTTGCTTAGCCTTCTCCAGGTAAGGATCGAGTCGTTATTTCTAGCATTTGTAAATGTGGTACTCACTCTCTAATGGTTAGATGTACTGAATTTTTTCGCTGGACCCATCATAAATGTAATTTCTTGCCCTGTTGTTTCCATCACTCCATAAATGGGAAAGGAAAAATGAAAGAGAAGATTTGTGATCTTAGATGCCTTGTTCCATATTTCAGCATTGAACTCGTACTCATTCAATTTGTTTTGTTCCTGAAATTCTTTTTTACTGGAGAAAACGCTGGTTTGAAGTTTAAACCTTGTGCACAGATTTGGATACACTTTGTTGCTCGATTGTTACTGTATCTTAGATTGGATTAGTAAATATTTTATGATGAGCTAATTGAGCATGATATAAATGCTTGGTAAAGTAATGTTTAATGGGGAATAAGAAATCAATTATCAATTAAGTAATGGAAAATGATTACTGGCCTGGAAGAAACAGGCTTCAGCTGGTGTATCTATAAACCCAGAGAAAGGATAAGCGAGGTACCCGCCGAGACCTTATAACATTGAAGCCCCGTATTTCCAATATGGGACTCAAGTTCCATACCTTTTAAATGGATCATGGCGGTTTGATACTTAGATGAGGACGAGCACCATTCAATTTTAAAGATTTGAGGAGATAGTGTGGTTGAGACTTGAGATAGCAGTTAGTGAAAGGGATTAGGCATTAGGATGATCTTATAATTAGTCCCTTGTCTATTTTTTGGATATTGGGGATCTCATCTGAATCTGATGAGGTGCTGAATATTCTGCTGAGATTATATTCTTCTCATTTCATGCTTCTCCAATGATTTTCTGTAGGCTAAAAACTAAAATGTCAAGGATCATGACTATGATGTAGGAGTGGAATTTCTGTCAACTAAACTAACATTTCTTTGTCTTTGTTGAACAGTTTTGAGTGATCCTGTAAAGAGGAGAGAATATGACAGGAATGGGATGCTTTACGCTTATGATTATGATATCATTGTAAGCAATATTTTCTGTGCTATACGCTGTTGGTCTCAAAAGAATGTTGCACATCTGAGAATGATTTTCTGGTTATTTCTGACAATTTCATTTTCTGTGTTCGCTGCAGGATTATCTTAACCGCTACAAGGGCCTTATATTGACTTGCAACGGTCTTGGAATGAAGCATTCTATATGGTAAACTGAACCAAATACCAAAGATATCTCCTTACAGTGCATTTAGGACAGTTTTTTTGAAGTACCTGGCACTGCATGCCATGCCATGCTGCTGGAATCCAGCCACATGCTCGAGTTATGGTGTCCTACAGGGCTAGTTTGATTTCATGCTTTATGTCAGAAGAAAAAAGAGCAACAGAAGTTAGATATCTATATCTTGTAGCATCAAATGCTCGCCCTCCTTGTACATGCTTTACTGTGTATGTGTTAAATGACTTAATGGTAGATTTAGTGACTTAATGTAGCAGAAATATAAAAATCGAGGTAACTACTAAATCTTTTATCTGAATTTTTGTTTTTTAATTTTTAATAAATATAAGTTTACATTCAAATGTAAAATAAACTTAATTTATTTAAAACATCATTAAAAAAGAGCTTATTTAAAAAATATTAGCTAAAGGCCCATAATGATTAATAAATAAATAAATAAAGAAAAGAGAAAGTCTTAGGGCTAATATTTTTATTAAAATTGATGAGCATTTAATCGGTAAAAGAAAAGTTTGACTAATTGATGGTTACAAATTACAAAATTTGTCAGCATTAACACTCCTTTAAAGAAAATAAATTGTTTTGCCGTGACCCATTAAGTTTGTAGGCACGAAAATAAATTGTTTTGATTGTCCGACCATTAAATGGTCCCATAACAAAACATACAAAACATGTTTTTTAAGTTTTTTAATAACTGCTAAATAGTCCTTATTTAATTTTAATTACAAATTAATTTTTTATATATTATTTAATTATAAAATCTATTTTTTATTTTATAAATTATTATTTTATCATTCATCTATCATGTTTATTAATAATAAAAAACTAAAACAATAACAAATTATATCTTCCATTAATCGTAATAAATATTTTGCAATCTTAATCGATCGTAATTTTATCATTGATCTCTTACATACATATTGGATTGGAAAAATTGTGTTTGTTAGAAATTCAATCGATTTGATGCACAAACCAATCGATTGAAATTGATTTTCCTAAACTTCAATCGATTAAAATTGATACACAATCGATTAAATTTTTCCACGGCATGTGGGGTTTCTTTATTCAAAGCAACTTGAGAAATACATAGATACACGGGAATAAACTGTATTTAACAAAAAAATTTTTCATTATAAATTAAAAAAAATTATTTTTTCAATAAAAATAAGACTTATTCATGTGTGCTCTTGTGTACTCCTATAATGGTTGCTATTGTCTATTGTGAATATTAATAATTTGAGTTAGCTAATTTTTTTAGAATTTGAAGTGAAGTTCGTATTGCTCTACATAAAAAAAATTTGTATTCAGGAAATTAAAATTGAAAAATTGGATTTTGAAAAATAATATTTTTTTATTTTATTTCAGAAAAAATCCATTACTAAAAGATAAAAAAAAATTTTTATTATACAATCAATTGCATGAATAAAGAATCGAAACAAAGAATTGCAAAATTAGAGACTAATCTTAATTTTGTAATCAAAACAATGGATTGTTTTCTAAACTGAAAAAATCGATTGGACCTCTTTCGCCAACCGTGATTATCAATTAATAATGAACAAATATTGGATATTAAAGAGATGGATAAACAATAAAGAAAAATTGGATATTAAGTAGATAGATAAACAATGAACAAAAACAATGAAAAAATTGATAATCAATCAGATTGATAAACGATTCTAATGGTAGGATTGAGTAATTGTTGATAGATTATTCACCAATTTATAATCTTAATATTAAAGAAAACATAAAATTAGAGTATCTAAATCAAAATAAAAACTTAAAAATTGAGGATAGAATTTTAAAGATAAGATAGATGAATAATAAAATAAATTTATAATCACGAGCAGAAAAAATTAGAGAAGCGTAATATATAACGCATTGCACAATTTAATCGATTGGGTAACACAACCAATCGATTGAATTGTAAAGATCTATGTTGCTTTGAAGACTTAAATCGATTGGCATGACCAATCGATTGAATAAGAAAAACCCCATATCCCTTGCAAAATTTCAATCGATTCATTTGTACATCCAATCGATTGAATTTCTACAAACACGATTTTTCCAATCCAATACGTATGTAACGGATCAATGATAAAATTACGATAGATTTCACATTCTTACCGATTTTAAAATGCTCCCTCCCTCTTCCCCGGTCAGCGCATCAGCTCACTCCACCACCTCGACCTCTCCCTTAGCCACTTCAAGGGTGGTTTTCAGCAACACAGGGTCCTCCATTTACACTCCATTGAGCTCTGGGCTGACGTAGTTGATGTCCACGTTGCCCTTCACAGCGTACAACACGTTAATTTGAGTGCAAACCTGCTCTACGACGACCTCTCTCTTTCTGCCGAAAATGTCTCCTCTGTTGCCTACACCTTGCATTTCTTGAACCTCAACATAACGTTCTCAATGGTCCTTTCTTTGGTGGGGAATACATTAAGCTATTTTTTGGATCTTCAAAGTGTTGGATTTGGGCGATAACTCCATCACAACGGAGCTTCCCTCTTTTGTGGTTCAAAATTAATTTTCAAAACAATTGTTACTTTATTAGTAAATACAACAAAATAAATTAGAACAATTTTGCAATTATTTTTTTGTAGTTCCATCAAATGGATCAAATACTTCCCAAGTTTGTAATCACTAGGCATGGCAAAAATCCCCGGCGGGGCGGGTACCCGCGGGATTTACCCGCTGGGGGACAGATATGGGGGGTAATTTCTATCCGCGGGGACCGGGGCCCGTATAATAAACGGGGTGGGAGCGGGGGTAGAGGTCCCCGCCCCGTGGAGACCCGTTTAATCCCCGTATATATGAAAAGACAAAAATGCCCTTAGTATATATAATATATGATTCATTGTTGGAAAAAGAAAACCTAGCCGTCACATACTCACTGCTCATACTCATACATGTTTTTATATTATTGACTTATTGAGTTATTATATGATTTTAACTTTAAATTGTTTTCTTGTCGATGTAGGATTCAAGTAAGTCGGAATCTACCATCACTACCATTACAGGATGAAAGAAAGATTGAGACGGTGGAATTATGTTTTTGTGATGTCATGTACTTTATTTAGTTGTTTATGAATATGGTAGTTTGTTTATGTAATATTTGGTTGTTTATGGATATGTTTGGATGTTTATGTTTGTTGTTATTTCTATTTAAGTCTTTAAAGACTATGGATATTATGTTTGTAATGGCAATTGAGGATTATCTTTGATTTTCTCTAATTTTTTTCATTTTTTTCAATTTTTATTAATTTTTATAAAAATCCGCGGATATCCGCGGAGACCCAGGTCCCCGGCGGATATGGAGTCCCCGTTACCCGTCATGGGGACGGGGCGGGGACGGGGACATATATTGGGGGCGGGGGGCGGGGGGCATGTCCCCGCCCCCATGGGGACCCGTTGCCATCCCTAGTTTCTTTTGATCTTTTGATATATGTATATATAGATTCTCCTTTGATATACTTGTTTATTTTGCTCCTCCTAGAGGATTATGGAGAACTAAAGTTTTATATATGTATTTTGGATATTAGGTTATGTTTATATGTATGTAAATACTCTCCGGCCAGCCTTGGCTTCGTAGGCTGAGTTAGGAGCTTGTTATTTTGTATTCTTGACCCTCTACTCTTGTCATTTGCATATATATGTTAATGAACTTTAGTTTTCTTCTCACGTAAGTAATCACGCTTTCTGAGCATTGCGCTTTTATATTTTGCGATTTTGGCTTTACCTTTTCTTCAAGGCTCCTCGTATATTGTATCCTTCCAGTTATTATACTATATATATTTTATTTTTAGAAGTCGTAGTGCCTCGCCACTTCTGTTTTACTTCCTAGGTGTAAAGCTCTGTGTGGTAGGGTGTTACAAGTGTTACTATTGAATTTATAATTTATCTAAATTTTCATTATAACATTATTGTTTTATTCTAAATTTTTATGATATGGTATCAAAGTTTTATGTCTCAAAGATCTAGAGTTCGATTCTTGGGTTGTCTATGTAAAAATCAAGCAAACCTAAAAGAAGCTCTTGCTTGAGTGTTAGAAAGATGTAACCATTCATGTTGTCTTATCATTGTTGAGTGTTATTATTAAATTTATAATCTATTTAAATTTTCATTCCAACATAATTATTTTACCTAACAGGTACATTCTATATATGATGACTATAATTATAGTGGTTATGAACTGATTATAACTATGAAATTTTGAAAATATTTAAAAAATATAGCTAAAACTAAGATTACATGTTTTATTATTTGACAACTTTTTTTTAATTTAAAAAGTAAAATTAGAAATAAGAACAAATTAAAAGTTTAAAACAAAATTATCAAATAATAAAAATATGATCTTAATTTTAAACTACATTTTTTAAGTATTGCAAAAATTTCACATGTCTATCAATCTACCATAATCACCATAAAATTCATATACATAATATACTTATTAAAAGTTTTAGAATTATCTTAGCAAATGTTCTCAAAACAGAACATTTCTAGCCAAAAAAAAAAAAAATTCTTATACTTCTTTCATCTACTATCCTTGCTTCCATATACAACATCCTCCTTTTTCCCGTATTCTAAGGAAAATACTAATTTGACAGGTAGAAAAGAAGAAACAACCAGCAACTACAAAGGAAAAGTCTGAATTGCCGAGGGGTGAAGGCAATTCAAATTTCACACTTTCCTTTCATAGTTTTTAGTTGTTCGTTCCCTCTAACATTATTATTACCTATGCTGGTGCTGCATAGGTATTA
>NC_029791.2:39485630-39487702 GCF_000816755.2 Arachis ipaensis
TTATTAGCATCTGGACTAGTATTATGTGAAGATGAATTAATGTTTGCATACGAAGCAGCAGCATTAGTGTCCTCACTTTTGTAGCTTAAGCACACACCATCCAACACCCCAATTGGACTTTGTGGCATCAAAGGGGCAGAAACAGAACCACTTCTTGTGTCCTTATTAGTAAAACCATCCTTTGATGACAACCCTCGGATTAATTTCACACATTTCAACACTCTCTCCTGCCAAAACAAAACCTACTAATTAAGATCAATCATACACATCAATTAATTCAAACATGTTATAAAATATCTATCATGTCATGGGGGTTCGGCTATATTTTTATGTTGGTTGCCGAAGACCTAACACAACCCTCCTCCTTTATAAAATATCTATCATTTCAACTAAATTGCTTTCTAACAGTTCGATACTCTTTCATATTATTTGTTAGAGTTATTTTAGAAAAAAAAAAAATCACGTACGTTAAAAACAAAAAGCATATTTTATATCATAAACCCTTAAAGTATTTAGATATGGTTATACCATAATAATAGTGTTGATTAATAATCAAATTAATATTAATGGTCCACCCCACAAATTTACCTTTTCCACTAGGTGATTCAGAAGAGAAATTGCTTTCTCAGTGTGCACTGTTTTTGTTTCCCTTACCACAACTATTGCTACAGCAGCTGCAATCTCTGATGGTCTAAACTCCAAGCATTCAATCCCTGCATTAAATTTTCCCACCCTCCAAAAATTATGTACTATCCATCTTTGGTTCAATTCAGTTCCACCCTTTCATTCATATCATAAATCACTTACTATTGTTGCTATATAGCTATAAAGCAGAACAAGTACCTTTTACAGTACTCAGTATAAGTTGGATGGATCTCATAATTGAATCTCTTGTTGGATTTTGATCATCATTGACCTTGTAAAGGAAATAGTCAATGAAGGAGAAAGGGGTAATTGATTGCATTCTCCATCTCAATGTGCTAAGTACCAAAAGCTCCATTCTTTGGATTGTTTTTGCTTCAAATACAAATTTTAATTCACCAACCTGAAGGGGTAAAAAATTATTCACCACAAGCAAAACCTATTATATTTTTACTAACATATACTCCCTCTGTTCTTTATTGACAGTCAAATTTGCTTTCTTGATACAAACATTTATAAATTAAGGATTTAGCTAATATATATTTTATGGGACAAATGTTAAGATTACCATAAGTAAAATTTTTGAACATTTTACTTTAATAAATATAAAATATATACATTGGAATTTTGAACTACTTTCTATAAAGAGTTTTTTCATTAGTAATTTTAATAGTACTCTTATAGCATTGCATGTAATATGCTGATTTTATAATGTAGCAAAATAAGTCAAATATATCACTATTAAGAAATTAAGGTAGTATTAATTAATCATTGAAATAAATCTTATAATATGTCGAGTTAACATTTTTAGAAAAATACAGTAATTAATCATTGTATCTCAAGATAAATTTGCAACTAAAATAAAAATGTTTGGGAGCCAATAGAAAATCAATTTAAAATTATTTTATTAAAAATACTTATTTAACATGTATTTTAAAGATATATGTTAGATAATTCATTTTTATTAAAAAATCTAAACATTTTACTTTTAAAAGAATGTAAAATAAATATATTAAAAACTTAATTTTTATATTTTCAATAAAAAAAATTTCATTTATAAACTTTAACATATGCCCTTACCAAAAAAGCCAAATCCACCGTCAATAAAGAATCGAGGTAGTATTAACTATTAAGCATAGAAATAGAAAATCTTATAACCTGCAAATCAAGGCAAAGAGGAGGATCAGTCTCATTTATTTTGGTTGCAAGAGATAAGCAAGCCACAGCCAACAATTGCACTGTCCAAACCCTTTGCTTCTGAGGTTGGAAATTAAAGATCTTATTAGAACCTGAGAATATAATTTAAAAAGTAAAAAATAAAAAATTCTTTGTCTTTATTCATTCATTCATTAACTTACTGGTAATTCATACGAAGAAAGAAAACGGTCCAAGTAATTTACTGAAAGATAAGCAGAGAGGGCTCCAAAACC
>NC_029791.2:39487785-39488325 GCF_000816755.2 Arachis ipaensis
CTTCAAGAATACTTTTGATATAAATCGAAAACATTAAAAATAAAATTAAATATTAAAAATATTTTCAAACAAATTATAAACGGTGAACAACAAAAAATATACTTTATTCTTTAAAAAATTATACATGTTGAGCAAAAATCCTTAATCCGAAACAAAATGTTAAAAGTTGAAGAATTTATGCATTAAACATTTAAAAAGAAAAAGAAATAAAATAAATTTTTTTCTTTAAAAAATTATCTATAGATTTTATGGAAGCAGCTGAAGTTCACCAATGGAATTATCATAAAACAGAGAATACAGCAATCAAATCTTAGTTTAGTTTAGAAAAGGAAAAAAAGAGCATCTTAATCAAAAGTTTACTAATAAAAAGAATGAACATAAACGAGTATTTCACAATTAACAGGCTTACAAGTTACAAATCCTGGTGGTTTAAAGTTTAAACACACCTTTTGAATCCAATGAATGGCATGATTTCTGGCCCCAAAATCCAAATCCCCATTTGTGAGCCTATGAAGATAATCATGACAAGGCAAGTGGTCA
>NC_029791.2:39489609-39489965 GCF_000816755.2 Arachis ipaensis
ACCATTAACACCAAATACTCTTCGCTAACAGCTTGTGGCACTTGCCAGAGTAACTCCTCACGGTTTTGATGCCTAGGATGATGCCACGTGTCCGCCGACAACACCGAACCACCGCCGTAATCATTTTCGTCGAAGACGCTGTTGTTGTCCTCTGCACATAGAAGGCTTGAAACACTCCGCAAACTACTCGATGCCATTCAAACAAACCACACCTGGGTCCCCTCTCTCTCTCTCTCTCGTTAAATTATCGATGATTATGAACAACAAATGGCAACAAGCTAAGTCCTTTTGTTTTGAAGTTTGGCTGAAAAGACTGATGCAAGAGAGGGTCTTATGAAGGACTGAAGGAGCCAAGT
>NC_029791.2:39490026-39490456 GCF_000816755.2 Arachis ipaensis
GAGATTGTGGGGTAACGGGGACAGAGGGGAGAATTGGAGGGATTTGTTTGTTGGAGCGCCAAATTCATAGAAACCAAAATAGAAACACTATTTCCCATTTTATCAGAGAGTGAGAGAGAAAGAGGAGAGGACACACCCTCTTCTCACATTCTTAATTTATCAAATAACAAACGAAATCATAAATTTATTAACAAACAAGATCAACCAGATACTCCAGAGTCATACAAGCACACCTCCACACTATTCAAAAATGGGTAAGAGAAAAAAAAATCTATCTACACACTAAATTACTAAATTAATTGTTATTCCAGTGGCTGATTTTCGGCTATACCTGCTATAGTTATAAAAAGAAATATTACTGGTAAATTTTACATATATAAACATGAATATATTTTACATTTGGATATATATATTTTATTTTATAACATAT
>NC_029791.2:39490544-39493912 GCF_000816755.2 Arachis ipaensis
AAGGTCCAAAAATATATATAAGTGTAGATAGATTATTAGGTTAGATAAAAAAAAAACGTTATAGATACATTTTAATCCCCAAATTGGAGATATAATTGATTTTAGTTTTTAAAAAACTTATTTATATTTTTATAATTTTTTAGTTTATATTAATCGGATAACAATTGCCATTAAATAAGTTATATATAGAAATGTGTTGATTCACAGTGTAGCATGCCATGCTTCCGGCCAAAGATAGATATATATAACATGATCCGTTAACGCCATTGTTTAATATCATGTGGTAATTGGTATGCTAGTAAGTTGATTGATTAAGAATTAAAATAATTTATCAAATAATTTTAGAAGTTAAATCAATAACGCCATTATTCTAGTCCTTATTATTAATAGTAACTTTCTTTAACGAATTAGATTAAAATACTTTTTAATAATCAATGAAAATGTATGTAGCACATAAAAAGATTTTAGTATTTAATATAATTTAATTTTATTTGTTAAACAGAAAATGAGTAAACTAAATGCAAAACAAAATTATTTTAAATGCCACTTACTCATTATTCAACCATCATACTTCATTATCATTATAAAGTGATTTTATTCCAATCATAATATCCATAGTAGTAAATAGTCTGAAAAGAAAAATAAAAAAGGAAAAGGGAGAAGTGAAAAAAAAAAAAGAAAGAGAAATGGAGAAGTGAAGTAAAGAACTAAAGAAAGAGCAACCAATGAGAGAGTTTGTCCAGTTTCTCCCAGACTGACGCGTGTCCTCCGCTGACACTGCCCTCTCATATCGAAACGTCCGTCTTCTTCTCAGCGTTTACTCCACCTTTCCCGCCAAAAGTAACTAAGGTGAAGTGAATATCATATCAAAATAAATAAACATAAATATTAGGAGATTAACATTTTTTTTAATCATTATTAGTTAATTCTTTGCCCAACATTTGAAGCTATGTTTTGAAAATCCAACCGATCATCTAACCATCTTAATTATTAATTTAATAAAATTTCATCTCATTTTTTTCATAAAATTTAAAAAATAAAAAATACTAAAAATAAAAACAACAAATAAAAATACAAACTAAACTCATTTTAAAATTTAAGGTGCTTAAAATTGGTTTAAACTGGTTAGTTGAACCGCAAACTAATAAAAAATAGGTGATGCTAGGTAGCCAAAAAATAAGGGATAAGTATGATTTTGGTCTCCAACGGAGAGGCCGAAAATTGATTTTGTCCCCAACTTTTTTTTGCTACAAAATGGTCCTCCAAAGTTTTAGTTTGTTTTAAAATCGTCCTTCGGACGAAAATACCCCTCCCTCTCCTCTTCTTCCTCAACACTCATCTTCTTTCTCAACATTAACCAGCAGCAGCAGATGCAGAAACAAAAGCACAACAATGGATAACAACAAGCTCAACCAGAAGCGGAAGAACAGCAGAAGCAAAAAATAATGAAACAACAACCAGATGCAGAAGAACAACAGCAACCATGGATCTTGTATACAATTAAGCAGCAATTCAACAACAACAACAACAATTCAACAACAACAATAACAATTCAGCAGCAACTTTCAGCAATTCAATAACCTAAAATCAACTAACAGAAAATTAAAATCCAGCTAAACTAACCCAGAATCAAATCAAGGAACTAACACTAACCAAAAATAGAAATTGAAATCAAAATGATAACCTGAATTATGAAAATAGAAATCAGAAAAGAGGGGATAAGGGAGGCAGTGGTGGAGCGCCGGTGGTCTGGGCATGACGGGAAGGGGCTGGAGGGAGAGTAACGGGCAGTGGTGTCTCTGATTCCTTCTGCGACAGGGACTGAGAGAGGGGAAGCAGGGAGGCTCGCTGGCGGTGATGGTGGTGAAGCAGGGAGGCTCCACGTTGCTGCGCCATGGTGAAGCAAAAGAGGCTCACCGGCAGTGAGCTCTGGTTCGAGGAGATCGTCCGAGACAGAGAAGGAGAGAAGGAGGGTGATAAAATTTAAAAAACATCTGTGTTAACTTTATATTTACATATGCAATAACTAAAAAATGATATGTGTATGGATGTAATATCTAATAAACATGAATTTAATTTTTAGATGTTAGTTGTATGTAATTATGGATATTATGTATATGTACGTATGAATGTTATGTGTATGAACTTAGTTAGTATACAATATAATTATAAATGCACATAAAAACAAAAAAAAATAAATTAGTTTATTACCATACCTCATCAAAGTTAGTGTGGTTTTTCATATTCTCGAGAATCGGTTGACTGACAACAACCTCGTCGGGTGAGTCCGTCTGTTGTTCAAATTCTTCATCAGCACCTTCTACCATAGGTACTGTATTAAGGTCGAATTTAAATGCCATACTATTTGCAACGATAAACGCGACTTCTTGTAAAATTTCTTGACTTATACACTATTCTGCTTGCAATAGTATTATAGTCATGATTTTTTAATGATCATAATTAAATTAATGGAAGGTATATATTACAAAGAATCAAGTGCAAGTAAATGTCTTAACGGAAACAAAGAATTAATGATTTTTTCGTATTTCCATTGATTGATATTAAATGTCTTAAGAAAACAAAGAATTAAGTGTAATTAACTCAATTAATGTATATTATCATTACCGTCCATTCTTATTATTATTATTATTATTATTAATATTTAATGTATTCTTAAATATAAAAATTAAATTATAAAAGGAATATTAAGTATTGATTATAAGAATGTCTAATAGTAAAGAATATGGTATTATAATTAATATCATTAATAAGTAGAGTTGATAAGAATATGATAAGTAAAATGATAAGAGAGTGAGATAAAAAATAAAACTATTATTAAATAATATAAATGAAGTAAATTATAGAAACTTTTGATTAATTATGTCTGAAAAATTTTTTGTTATCAAATTTTTTCCATAAAAAATATGTTCGGACAAAAGGCAAACCCAGTTGAATGTATTTATTGTCCCTCTGTTGGGTTAAATGAAGTTTTGTTAAAATTAAAAAATTGTATCCCAACAATTGCAACATACATTATTATTATTATACGCAGCAATTAATTCAACATTCTCATTACATCCCGATAAATGTATCTTTACTATAAAAAAGAAATATTGTCCAACTTTTAATATTGTCATTCTTAGTTAGTTAATTATGTTTAGATGGTGACTATCTTGATTATTTATTGATTTATTACGAATAACAGTATCAATCAAAAAGTATTTGCTGATAATAGTATATTCGTGGATAATAATTTAGTTATTAATTCTCTTGTTTTAAATAATCCTGCAAATCTTAATCTTCCTAATTTCAACAATAATTAATTACAAACTTTATATTATTTTAAATAATTTGTCATTTTATATTTG
>NC_029791.2:39494053-39494847 GCF_000816755.2 Arachis ipaensis
CATTGAGAAATTTAAATAAGTTATCAATAAATAAATTTAAGGCTCTGCAAAAAATTAAATTTCAGAGTGAAAAAAGTAGATAAATGTCTCTTTTTATTTTTGGTGGGGAAATAATTATTTATTTAAATAATTACAATTACATCTTCATCTTTATATCTAGTTGGTGTTTATTTTAAATGTCAATATTCGTATGAAAATAACAGTTGTTTAAATAAAATTTCATTTTATTTTTTATTAAAAAATGCTTTGTTTTTGTCTTTTTATTTTGATTTTTTGTTTGCGAGATCTTCTAAGGGTATCGAATAAATAAATAAATGTTACCGTTATGTGTTGGTCGGAAAAAAAAATCATTATTGACATTCTTTGGATTCCATTGCCAGGTAAAAAAATGACAGCAAGAATTTTGTAGTCATCTGATTTAAGGACCATTTTCATTTAGCAAAGAGAAGAAACAAATAGTAGTTTGTTATTTTCTTAACAAATAAAAACGGAAAAAAACAAAAAAAACAAAAAAACTAAGCAAGCAAGTCTCTTCTACAAGTGTCAATTTTTTGTTTCATAACTTCATGTATGAAAATCTTTTACATCTATGATTTATCCGTTCCCTTATTGGGAAGGAAACTAGGAAAGTATAACAGAGCAATAACGGGCGTATTTGATCGATAAATTAGATTGAAAAAATAAAAAAAACTTGGAGGTCAACTTCTGGGCAATTAATGTGCTATTTTTTAACTGATTGGGGATTCTTCTTTACATATTTTGTATTTTATATATTCAAATATTAATTTGAATAT
>NC_029791.2:39495625-39502445 GCF_000816755.2 Arachis ipaensis
CATCTTTGTCGCCAATCCCAACCACCCACACTGTCGCCTCCCCAACCGCAACCACCGTAGCTCATCTCTCACCTTCTCCATCTTCAACTTCAACTGCAGTCGCAAAACTCCATATTATCTCATCTCCCTCGAATAATTTCTAACAACCCTATCCTCTGCCGCACCCTTAAGATGGAGAACTGCCACCCCTCAGTCTCAGTAGGCTCAGCTCCAACATCGAGGCATTAAGATCCTCCAAACTGTTCGCGACGAATCCTCTATGAGTGGTGAATCGAATTCTTCGAGTTTAGACCGTAGACTCGAAAAAGTAGGTGGTCACTTTGCGCATGGCTCCAAGAGCCCGATCTGCGTTACGAGTGCCTCCGCAAGAGGCAGGTTGTTCTTGTGGATTGCCTCCGTGCATGCCATGTGTGTGGATGAGTTAAATCCCATTCTCCTGCAAGTCAACCAGGACGAGTGGTTGAATCAAGGAGGATGACTCGATGGGCAAGGGTTTCATGCACTTGGTGGAAGGAGATAAGGAATCGATAGTAGTGGCAGCGGTGGTGCAGGAGAGAGAGAGAGAGAGAGAGAGAGAGAGAGAGAGAGAGAGAGAGAGAGAGAGAGAGAGGACGATGGTAGTAGTGGTGGAGAGAAGGATAATTTTGGTTTTTGGATAGTTTTTTAGGGTTTGGATAATTTTGTCATACGGAGTCGATCTTTTATGGGTACAACATCAATTTCGTTGTTTCATGGGTACATTTGTTAGCTCTTAGAACTTTCGTGGGTACAAATGATAGTTTATTCAACTAAATCTAATTATTTTATCATAAATTTTGTTAAAGAATTATTTGTTCAATACATATATTGAAAAATAATATTAGCCATAAAATTTACCATTTCAACAAGTAGCCATAAACAATACTCAACCACAACTTATTCCAAGAATCCTTAATATAAACTCAATTACCACCTAAACCAAAAATGGCATTACTAAGCCAAAATTCTTCAACATAGAACTCAAACCTTAACCCAACCAAATCAATAAGGGAAGCATTAGCAGTTCCACCCTTGATACAGGCCATGGATAAAGAACATGCAACACTTCTAAGAAATAACACATGGCAGCTCCCACCCATACCTCCAAACAGAAGTGCAATTGGAAGTAGATTGGTTTTTCATGTCAAACAGAAGAGTAAACACTTAACATGGTCTCTGACTATTTCAAATTAGGATAAGATAGCCTTTGTCAGAAAAAAAATGACCCACCTCGATCTCTGTTCATGTTTGACGTGGATCAAGGCAGTCTTCCTTGATCAAATTTAACGGAAGTAATCTACATGTCATTTAACGTTGATGATGTTAATGTTGAGACTTTCTTATGTGTCATGCTAGCTAAAGAAGATTGGATAGAGGTTGATTTGTGTCCTTTTTCTAGCAAAAATGATGTTTTTCATTTTTCAAAAAACTAAAATCTTATGTGGGTCATTCATCTTTTTTGAAATATTTTATTCTTCTTCCAAACCAAATACAAATCCTAGGATTCTATGATTAGGAGTGGAGAGCATTGATCATCATCGAACCGGTGCCGTGGGAGAGATGGAGGAAATGATTCAGGTAAAAGTTTAAATTCTAGTGGGAGTGTTGGAGCTTAGAGAAAGAAGAAATGGGTTACCCTATAGTGTAATTGTGATTTTCATGCAATTCTATTCATGTCAGGAATACAGAACAACCCAGACAGGTTATTCTTTTGGTGCTCATACTTCAACGTAGTTGTGTTCACTATTGTTTATTTTTTCATTTTCTATTACATGTTAGACTGACAAAATTAATTCATCTTGTAGACTGCAAAATGTCATTGCAATTTTTTTTGCATGTCTAGATGATAATGTTTCTTCATTTAATGAGAAAGCTATGAAGACTCTTTTGATTGGGGCATAGAAGTAGAATAAGAATCGATTTGAGGCCATAGTCATGTGTTGGACAACAAAGTGGAAGAGTTCGATAAAATTAAAGGTTAATTGGGTTAGAAATTCAGTTGGAGAAGTCTAAATTGAATATGGGTGAAAATATATGACTTAAGCCTCAATGTGGTATTTTAGCATTTGTTGATAGAGTTGTAATTGCAAGCTTGTTCAGAGAAAATATTTAAGGATGTTATGACTGATTTGGGTTATTGGAGAGTTGTTTATGTTATGGAATAGAATTGAGTATGTTACCACTTTTGGTTCTAAATGAAAATAAGTTATTTTGATAAATGGTCTAAGTTTCTTCCATGTGTTGAAGAAATAGCATCATATAGCTCATGAAACCATTGTCAAAGAAATCAAATTCATATATGTGTAACATGCATTTTCAATTTCAAAAAATTATAGATGTTCATATATTAATAAATAAAAATAAAAAAGTAATCCATCTATTTCAACTTAACACCTAATGATATAATAACAAAAGATGGATAGCAACATAGTCCTAAATCGAAAAACTAAAGCTCATGTCCCTAAAACAAAAACATGGTATCAGTATTTCATTTTAACAGACAAAATAAACATCCAAAAAATTAGAACATATTTTCTTAACCCATGTAGCTAAAAGCCACATTTGCAAACGTTAGGTTTCCAATATTAATTCTTCTTAGGTGGTCTAAGTCTCGCAGGGCTTAAGTATGAAGTAGGCGCAAATTTAGAAAGCCTTTATGTAGTCCTTGAACTTGTAGCAACTATTATCTCTATTGATGTTGTACCATCTCTACTTGTTGGATTTGTTGTAGATTGAGTTGGACCATTAGATAGGTTTGGTGAATTATGAGGTCTCAGGTTTAGACCTTGTACAGGTCGAGATATGGACTACAAAAATGGCCTTTGTGCTGGTAGAGGTAGGGGTACTAAACTTGCATCCCGTCTTGTAAGATCTTTGGACCTAATAATCTACTACTTCTCTCTAAATGGTCTAGAATTAAAATTGGAGTTATTTATTGTAGGTTGTTATAACAAATTACAAATTAAATAAATGAGTAATGTAGTAGGTGTGTATAAAAACAATTGAAATATTTACAAAATATCAATTAGAATATTTAAAATATTATTTTTTCAACCTGAATTGCAAACTGTGAAAGTAGAATTTCTTCACCTTGATTTTAGTTCACTCTTCTCTTGTAGTTGAATGCTTTACTCTCATAGATATATGGCCTTCCATAGTCAGAATCTAACTTTTCTCTTCTTGCATCAGCATTTTCACCTACCTTATTGCCTTCTAAATTCATTCTAGACCCATCACCATCTCCTTCAGTAACACCATCACTCCTATCTAAAGATACACTACCTCCTATGTTATCTTTTCATCTTTATATACATGTGTCCTCCCCCTGCTGTAATACTTTTTTAACGCCCTTTTCTTTATTGTCTTAGATGAAAAAGCTAGAGCAACCTTATGTGACTCATTTGCATTGTTCTTACTTAGGCCAGCCTTGTTTATTCCCTTTGAGCCAGCCTTATTCTTCCTATTAGGCCAGTCTTAACTCACCATTTGGACCCTTACTAATTTTTTCCTTTTGTGACACCATCTTCTTTTTCTTCTTCACACTCTTCTTTTTCTTCAATTGTTCATTGTCTTCACTACTATCTGCATCTTTGTTAATATTCTCAGCATAAATCCCATCATCCACAACTTTAGGAACACTAACGAGGTGATCAAAGTAAATCTAAATCTCATTTGTCTCTATTTGTACTTGTGTTATCTCTTATATCATTTATTTTAGTATCACCCTTAAGTACACGTAAACCAAATTCCAGGTCAGGGGTCATACTATCAAACTAGTACATACCCTTATTCTATGTGTAACCAAGATCCTTAAATAAAGCTTCTAAATCATAGAAATAAGACAAATCTATGTCCAAAGATGAATATTTTTGTACTTGTGTATTAACATAATCTAATTTACCCTCTATGTTTGTCTTAAAAGACCCTCCATGATGAAACACATAAACTACTTCATAATCATCCATCTGCAGGCAAATACATATATTTCTTAATAAACAACCAACACTTAATGAAAGTCCACTTAAGTACACTCATTCACAAAAAGAAAAAAATAACGCAGTAACTTTACACTCCAAAAACACAATGAAATTAAGAAAAACACAATGAATATTACTAATTTTTGAAAGCAAATAACCTCTTGATAACCTCGATCATGACATCAAGAGCCTTTACTCAATATTGTCAATGACTCTGTCAGTTGCGCAGTCTAAAGCATTGTCTGGAGCTTTGTTAGCGGCCTTGTTAGTGCCTTATTCAGAATCATCGCTAGCTATTCCTTTATGCGTTCCTCTATTAGTGCAAAGAGAAGGACAATGGATTGGTTATCTATAAACAAGGGTTAGGAATTGGGGGTTATATGGAGATGTGTGACATCTCATTTTGGAGAATAAGAAATGATGTCGTTTTTATTGGAGAGAGAAACAAATCGACCCCTGTCCATTCTCCTTTAACTAGCATGGCATTTAACGGATACTCAACATCGACCTCATCAAAGTTAATAGACATGTTGATAACTTCTATTAACTTTGTTTATGAAGATGATTGAAGGACCGTCTTGACTCACAGCAAACACGGACAGGGGGCAAGGTAGGTCATTTTTTCAACCGGAGTTACCTTGTCCTAGCTAGTATGGAATGAACAGGAACTGGAGTAGGGTGTTTACTCCAAAAAGAATCCAAATTGTTCTATTAATAAGTTGAAAGCTATGTTTGTTGCTCAAGGCTTCAATTAAAGAGTTGGCATAAATTTCAAAAACACCTTCAACCTAGTAATTATACCAGTAACCGTAAGGGTTATTCTCACTACAGCACTACAAAAAAGATGGCCTCTAACCCAACTTGATGTCAACAATAGAATTTTGAATGGATGCTTGCAAGAAAAAATTTATATAAAGCAGCTACTATTATATCTCTTCTTCAGATGTGGTGGCAAAGCATGTTTTCTATAGCAAACATCTATTGTGTTGCCAAGCTTCCCACAATATGTGCAGACAATTTTTTCTCTACCCGATCCTTTGCCTCCATATGTTCTGCTTTTTCCTCTGCCTTGTCGATTAGCAGTAGCAATATCACTCTTAGTAAAATCTGATCTTTTGTTGGAGGTGGTTTCTTGTTGAGATTTAGGTTGTGCAATGTTGAGAAGTATCTGAGATTATTCTCCTAAAAGCTAAGTTGCCTTTCTTGCTATATAAGTAAGGCAAAAGTAGAATCAAGATTGGGTAGTGGCTCTATTATCATAATCTGTGAACGTATAATTGAGAATTGATCATTTAACCTTCATAGAAATTTCACCACATATCTCTCAGATCTATATGCTCGAATAACTCCAAGACCACACGAGCATTTTGGAGTGCATTCACAAACAGGTACTGGCTAAAAAATCTCTAATTCCTCCCATAATGATCTCAATTTCGTGAAATAAGCAGTAACAGAAAGTTCTCCCTACTTGGCAGCATACAATTCTTCTTTCATTTCAGCTATTCTGAACCTGTCACCATGGTAGTATCTTCTTCACAATTCACTCCAGATTTCATATGCTAGATTATTCCACATTACACTTCGTGAAATATCTGGACTCAGAAACAAGTTAATCCAACCTACAGCATAAGTGTTGCAACGTTTTGATTACTTAAACAGAGAATCAGATTCAAGTGATTTCTTAATCATTCCATCAACAAAGTCAAATTTGTTTTTAAATTGTAGAGCTAAAGTCAATGCTCTACTCCAGTCACCATAATTTGAGCCATTCATAACTATAGGAGTTATAGGAATAACAGAATTTTCAGACGGATGAATGAAGTAAGAACTGGTCTAATCAGTGCTTGGGTTTGAGGTTCCATTGTTGCGTGCGTCCAAGATGAGCTCAGATTTGGTTGAGAAGAGCAGCTACAGATTCGGCACTAAAAGTGCCTGGGCTCATTCTCGATTCTGGGTTGTTAGCATCCATATTTCAGGATTCACAAATTTGAGAGCCAATCTACGAGTAGGGGTGGCAAACGGGCCTAAATCCGTCGGGCTGGCCCGTGTAACCCGCCAAAAGACGAGCTGGGCTGAAAAATTGGGACCGCCAAATAGCAAAAGCCCGCCTAACCCGCACCGCTTAAACTGCGGGCTTTGGCGGGGCGGGGCGGGCTTCTCCGCTGGGCTTAGTATTTTTTTGGCAAGGGGTATTTTTATAATTTTTTTTGCCAAATTTGGGACCGCCTTACTAGGTGGGGCGGGGCGGGCTTTTGGCGGGGCGGGGCAGGACGGGCTTCCCCGCTTGCCACCCTTATCTACGAGCGACGCAAAAAAAAATTGAAAATCATGTTCTCGATCTTCGATCTTCGAGCAATCTCGTCACGTACCACCTCGATCCATACTCACCGTACTATGAAAAAAGTGAGCTCAGAGAGTGTTTCTTCCTGTGTTCTCATAGAGTTGAGAGAGAGATGAACAAGAAAAGAAGAAAGAATTTAGTAAAAGTGATTTCAATTGAATGAATGAATCTCAAGGAATATACAACATAGAGTGTCTTATTATAATGTATAATTATTTTTGTTTTTAATTCTAATAAACTCTATCAAAAATAATCAATTACAGCTATAACCTTATAATTATAAATTTATCCTCTAACAATATCAAATTTGTTACAAATAGAATTAATTATGAATATGCACTTAATAACTAATAGTAATTAATAGCAAAATTAGTTATGTGATAAAAACTATATGATGGAGGAATCTAAAGCAGCACCTATTCTCATCGTCCCTCAAACACATATCTCGTTTAGCGACTAATACTATTTTTAAATATATTACAAT
>NC_029791.2:39502478-39506533 GCF_000816755.2 Arachis ipaensis
TGTTCGGTAGGTCGGGTACCGGACGGTTCGGGTTAGGACCCTGAGGTCAACGTTTCGGATGGTGAAGAAGCTCGTCTGGTCGTGGTTTCCTGGTCCCGGGTGAGCGAGATCCCGAGCACTTCGGATGGAGAGGGAGGTGCCACCTGCAAAGATACTCCGACGCCCTTGTCAGAATATGTGCAGGCGGAGAGGAAATGGTGTGTGAATGTGACGTACCTTGGGGGGAGAGCCAGTCTCCCCCTTATATACATGTCAGTAGTGGGCCCCTTCAATGGTCAGGCCCATACCCTCAAGGGCGCTGTCCTTCGGCTGTGTGCAAGCCGTACGGGACGCGTATCCGGGTCGGGTGGAGGGCGCATTACTGGGCCGGCGAGAACTCGGGTCGGGTCGACCCGCGTGAGTTTGGGCCATGCCGTAACAGTGCCCCCGACGCGTCAGCGATGGCCGTGGGGGCCATTGGTGGCGCGTGATGTTTACACTCGTGCGTTGTCGTCGGGTCGGCTGATCGTGGGAGGGACGCGTCTCTTGCGCGCGTGTCTCTTGATCTGCTGTGGCATCTGTTTGCCGTTTCGTTCTCCGCGCTGGGCATTTAATGCTCATAATGATTTGAAAAAACCCGTGCGCAAAGACTATCTTGCCCTTGCTTCCTTTCGCGCTTTTGGGGGTGGTTTTTAAACAGTTTTTCTCCCTATCCACCTCCCACTCTCACTATTTCCAACTCTTTTTCTCCCTAACATCCAAAGCTTTCTGTGCGAACTCCCTCTTGCTCCAACTTTCAGTCCAGATTTCCTTCATCGTTCCAGGTAATCTTCTGGTTTCTTTCTTTTGGTATTGTTTTATAAATCCATGTTCACGCAAGTTGGTGTTCGGATACCGTTCTCCGATTTTCAAATGGCGCTGCTGAACCGGATATCCGTCCCTCCGTCTCAACTTCATCCGAACAGTTGGGCTTCGATCCGCTGCTTCGAGATGGTCTGCGAGTACTTGGAGCTACCGGCGTCGGTGGACGTTTGTCTCTTTTATTTCAACCTTACCAACCCCTCCAAACAGGGGAAAGCAAGAAAATGGTTTCTTTCTTTCCGTGCTGCCCAGGGTAGGAAGATTTTTAGCCTTTTTGAGGATTCCTACCATGGTTTTAAGGATAAGTATTTCAAGGTTCGTCCCGTCAAGGGTCGCCATCCCTTCTGGTTGTCGTTAGAGGGGGAGCGCCTTATCCAGACTTACTGGAGCTTTGGCGCGGGGTCGAATCCTTTTGTGAAAGTGTCGTACAAGAGGTTGTCGGCTGTAGATAAGCAGATAGCGAACGTTCTTCTTGCTATCTTTGAAAAGAATCCCGTGAACCCCCACCTTCTCATGGGTGAACGGGAGGCCGGCCGGAGCTATATTCGTGAGTTACTTTTCTTGTTTGCCTATGTTTCTTGCTTTTCATGTTTGTCGGTTTGACGACTAACGTTCTTGTTGTTTATCGCAGTGGAAATGTCTGCCACCGTGACCGGTCTTGAGAATCTGATGAAGACCTTTTTTGATGCTAGTGATGATGAGAATGCCGAAGAGAAGGACGCCGGCAAGTCGGAGGGTCCGTCAGGGGAAAAGGAGGGCCAGGCTTCCCCTGCTCAGGATACCGAAACGTCGGGAAAGCAGGGCTTAGGGGGTCAGGCTTCCCCTTTTCATGAGGAGGGACCTGCTGACGGGCAGGCGACTCTCACCCCTCAACCGGATAGCGACGTGGAGCTTATCCACACTCCTAAGAAGCGAAAGATGTCTTCTAGCCCGGAAGGGGCCCTTACCGTAATGGAGAGGAATTTCGATGCTTCCAAGTTCATTGACTCGCAACTGATACCCGGGACAGAAGAGCATTTTCATGCAACCGAGCTGTCTGGGCAGGTGAGGTGGATGTATCGTACCTTGCTTCGTGGGGCCGTGATAGCTCGGAAGGCCGAGTTTGAGTTATCCGGTATGGAGGCGCTTCGGAGGAAGCTTGAGTCTTCTGTTAAGGCGAACAATGACTTTAAGGCTCAAGTTGAACTCCTCCAGGGTCAGCTGTCCGAGATGGGGGGGAAGCTTAATGCTGCTGAGGAGAAGTCGTCGTTTGTCGTGGAGAGGCTGAAGGCGTCCGATGAGACCGTGGCCCGGCTTCTTGAGCGTGAGATGACATTGGAAGGTCAACTGAACGCCGCTCAGGGTCGGGTTGTCGCCTTGGAAAAGGAGCGGGAGCAGGCTGTCTCGGAGGCGAAGGCCGCTAAGGCAGAGGCCGTTGACCTCAAGAAGAAGCTTAAGGTGGCCAAGGAGCAAGGGAAGAATGCCATCTTGATGACCGAAGATGCCCTGAAGGCTCAGCTGAAGATTGCTGCTCCTGATTTCGAGACGTCGTCAATTGGTGTTTTCAAGACTATCCAGGACGGGAAAATTGTTGATATGCCGAGGAAGTGAGGTCTCGTAACTTAGGATTTTTTGTAATGCATTTGCTGAACAACCTGTCGATACTTTGTCGTTTTTGTTTGCCTTGAACAATTTACTTGTTCGTTCTTGTATTTTGACGCTTTATAAGTTATCGTCGTTTGATTGCTATGATTTTTGCTTGTTTCATTATTTTGTTGTGTTGCCGTTATCGTGTTACCGTTTATTCTGGGTGGGCTTATTTCTTGTGCCCGTTTCGCCGTTTTCGCATTTGGCAACAGTTCGGACCGAGTCGGTCGCGTAGTCGTCGAATTGGTTGAGGCCTGTGAGCCGTCTGGCTCCCGGGGTGATCAATCCCGGGGTGCCGTTTTAGGTTTTGGTCGTGAGAAACAGGTAAGAAAGTTTTAACAAGTAAAAAAAATTTGAACAAGTGAAAATTACTCGTTAGTTGGGCAAGTGTTTGACAGAGTAAGTAAACAAGATGAATTAATCATGTGGACAGGGCAAATATTAACTATTTGGCTAGACTCCCTGGTCGGTGAGCCGGTGGGTCAGGAGTAGAACCTCTTTAGGTTACCTGCATTCCATGTCCTGGGTACTTCCTTGCCGTCAAGTTTTTCGAGTTTGTAAGCGCCCTTGCCGAGTACCTCCCTTACCCTGTAGGGACCTTCCCAATTTACCGCCAGCTTGCCTTCCCCTGGGGTCGGGACGCCGATGTCGTTGCGTCGCAGGACGAGGTCCCTTTCTTCGAAGTCTCGTCTGAGGACTTTTGCGTTGTAACGCAGGGCTATTCTTTGTTTCAGCGCCGTTTCTGTTAGGTGAGCCATTTCCCTTGTTTCCTCGATCAGGTCTTTCTCGACCGCTTCGCTCATGCCCGCGAGTAGTAGTCGGGGGCTTGGTTCGCCGATTTCGACTGGTATCACCGCGTCGACCCCGTATGTTAGGCGAAAGGGGGTTTCCCCCGTGGCGCTTTGTTCGGTTGTCCGGTAGGACCATAAGACGGAGGGGAGTTCGTCGGCCCAGTTTCCCTTCTTGCTGTCTAGGCGCTTCTTTAGACCAAGAAGGATGACTTTGTTTGCGGCCTCTACCTGCCCGTTTGTTTGGGGGTGTTCTATCGAGGAGAACTTTTGCTTTATCCCCAGGCCAGAGAGGAATTCCATGAACTTCTTGTCGGTGAACTGGGTCCCATTGTCCGAGATAACGACCTCTGGGATGCCGAAACGGGTTATCACCTGCCTCCACATGAACTTCCGGCAGTTGGAGGACGATATCGTGGCTAGTGGTTCAGCCTCTACCCATTTGGTATAGTAGTCAATGGCTACAATGAGGTATTTGACTTGTCCTGGGCCGACCGGGAAGGGTCCCAGGAGGTCGACTCCCCATTGTGCAAAAGGACGTGTAGTCGTTAGCGAGCTTAGCTCGGAGGCTGGTGCCTTGTGGTTTTGTTGACACTTTGTGCATTTTGTGACAAATTCCTTCGAGTCCTTCATCATTGTTGGCCAGTAGTATCCTGCTCGGATGAGCTTCCTTGCCAGGGCTTTGCCCCCGATGTGATGTCCGCAACACCCTTCGTGGACTTCTCTGAGCACGTAGTCCGTTTGGTCAGGGTGCAAACACTTCAATAGGGGCTGGCTGAGTCCCTTTTTGAATAGTTGTCC
>NC_029791.2:39506549-39510624 GCF_000816755.2 Arachis ipaensis
GTGTGCCCGGTGTGCCCGTTTCCTCGGGAGGATCGCCCGTTACCTCCACCAAGAAGTCAGCCATTGCCTGGGCCTTGATTGCGTGTCGAGGCTCATACTGTAGGTCATATTGCGAGAGCTCGATGGCCCAGGTCATCATCCTTCCAGCCAAATCAGGTTTTTGTAGTATTTGCCGAATCGCCTGATCTGTCCTCACAACTATACGATGGCTCTGGAAGTATTGTCTTAACCTTCGGGAGGATACTAGGAGCGCCAGCGCCAGTCTTTCCAGTTTGCTGTACCTCAGCTCTGGTCCCTGGAGTGCCCTGCTCACGAAGTAGATGGGCTGTTGTGTCCTTGCTTCTTCTGTAACGAGGACCGCGGCAAGCGCTTCCTCGGTTACTGATAGGTGAGCGGTTCTCCGGCTCTGGGTTTCCCGAGGACTGGTGGTGCCGCCAAGATTTGCTTGAAGTGGTTGAATGCCTCCTCGCACGCTGGTGTCCATTCGAACGTCATTCCCTTTCTCATTAAATTGAAGAAAGGTAGGGCTCTTGCTGCCGATGCGCCGAGGAAACGGGACAAAGCTGTCAATCTCCCAGCAAGTCTCTGGAGGTCTTTGATGCAACCCGGACTCTTCATTTGAAGGACCGCTTGGCATTTTTCGGGATTGGCTTCCACTCCTCTTTGAGTGATCATAAAGCCCAGGAACTTTCCGGCTTCCATGGCGAACGCGCATTTGAGCGGATTAAGCCTCATGCCGTGTTGTCGTAGGGACGAGAAAACGTCGTTAAGGTCACTCAGGAGATCGTCAGGTCGGGCGGTCTTTGCCAGTATGTCATCTACATAGACTTCCACTGTTTTGCCCAGGAGTTTGCTGAATATCTTATTCATCAACCTCTGGTATGTGGCTCCTGCATTTTTTAGACCAAATGGCATTACCTTGTAACAATAGATGCCCCCTGGCGTTATGAACGCCATTTTTTCCTCGTCGGGTCGGTGCATCGGTATCTGATTGTACCCTGAGTAGGCATCCATGAAGCTCAGGTATCTGTACCCTGCCGCCGCGTCGACAAGCGCATCAATATTAGGTAGGGGGTAGCAGTCCTTGGGACAAGCCTTGTTGAGGTCAGAATAGTCCACGCACATTCTCCACCTCCCGTTGTGTTTTTTAACTAGAACCACATTTGACAGCCATGTCGAGTAATCCAATTCCCGGATGAATCCCGCTTCTAAGAGGCTGGCCGTTTGCTTGGCTACTTCGTCCGCCCTTTCCTGCGACATTTTCCTCATTCTCTGGGCCACTGGTTTGGCTCCTGCCTTTACGGCCAGGTGATGCGACATGAGCTGGGGGTCTATTCCTGGCATGTCGGCAGGTGTCCAGGCAAAGAGGTCGGCATTAGCCCTGATCATCTCCATCAAAGGCTCCTTTATTCCGTGCGGGAGGTTTCTGTTTATGAATGTGAATTTATCGTCCTCCTCGCCGACTCTGAACTTTTCCAAGTCTCCTTCTGGCTCTGGTCTGGGTTTGTCGTCTACCCTGGCGTCCAGGTCGGCCAGGAAAACCCCTGACGCTTCCTTGGATTTTTTTCTGAGAGAAAGGCTGGCGTGGTCGCAAGCGACCGCCGTTTCCAAGTCGCCCCGGAGGGATCCCACGGATCCGTCATCGGTGATGAACTTCATCACCAGTAGTTTCGTACTGATAGCTGCCCCCAGGTTGTTAATGGTCTTTCTCCCCAGGATGATATTATAAGCCGTCGAATCTCGTAATATTACAAAGTCTGCCATGATTGTCCTCCGTCTCTGCCCTTGTCCCACAGAGGTCGGGAGTGTGATGATTCCATCTGGCTTGATGAAGTGGTCTCCTAACCCTACCACACCGTGCTGGTGGGTCATCAGGTCGGAATCTCTCAATCCTAGGGCATCGAAAACGTTTCGGAACATGATGTTTGAGTCTGCCCCCGTGTCTACCAGGATTCGTTTGACGAGGCCAGTTCCGACCCTAGCCGTAATGACCATGGGTGGGCTTTCCGGCACCTCGTCAAACCATTGGTCCTCCGGGCCGAAAGAGATAGGTGGGAGACCTTTAAGACTTCTAACAGGTGAGGTGGAGACCGCTAGGACCTTGGCATCTTTCTTCTGCGCCGATTTTGACCTCGGGGCGGTATTCCTGGCCGTCACCACGTTTACCACCGTGAGACCGTGGTCGTCACCTTCTGGTTCTTGTCGTCGTCTTGTTGGTCGGGGTCTGTCTTCGTTGCCGTTGTCCCGGTTGCGTCTCCTTGGTTCCCTTATAAGGTGGGAGAAGTCGGCGAGTTTGCCGTCCCTGATAGCTTGCTCGAGGGCATCCTTTAGGTCAAAGCAGTCTTGGGTTTTGTGCCCGTAACCTTTGTGATACTCGCAGTAGAGGTTCTTGTTTCCTCCCGTCCTGTCCTTCAGTGGTCGGGGCTTCGACAGTATCCCCTTTTCTGCTATCTGTTGGTAGACTTCAGTGATCGATGCCGTGAGGGGGGTGTAGTTGGTGAACTTCCCAACTCGGGGGAACGGTTTGGGTGGTTTACTCGGACCGCCGTCCCTGGCGTGTTCCTTTGGTCTTTCTCTGGCTTCGAAGTGCCGGGATTGGTTGTAGGCGGGCTGCCGTTTATTGCCAGCCACAACCCGGCTGACTTCCTCGTCATTGATGTATTCTTTGGCCACGCACTGGATCTCTTGCATTGTCCAGACGGGCTTTGTGGTGAGGTGTTTCCTGAAGTCCTCATTCGAGAGTCCGTTCGTTAGACACAAACTTGCCACTGAGACCGTCAATTTCCAAGCACTCGTCATTAAAACGGTCAAGGTATTTCCTGGTCGGCTCTCCGGGTCTCTGTGTTACCCCCAGCAAATTAATCGGGTGTTTGGCTTTGACAATCCTGGTTGTGAACTGAGCCAAGAAGGCGTGGCTGATGTCGGAAAATTGGGTCACCGAGCCTTGCGGGTGGTTGTTAAACCACCGTATTGCTGGGCCCGCTAAGGTGACTGGGAAGGCGCGGCATCTGACCTCATCTCCCACCCCTTCTAGGTTCATCCTGGCCTCAAAGGCCGTCAAGTGTTCCAGGGGGTCTTGCGTTCCGTCATATTTCATGTCTGTCGGTTTGTCGAAGTGTTTTGGTAGTCGGACCTCGAGTACAGAGCGGTGGAAAGGGGTCGCTCCTATTATGACGGGCCCTCGGGTATTTCTTCTCGACTCATTGTTCTCGCGGTGGGCTTCCTCGTCGCCCCTGTTAGACGCGCGTCGCCTTTCGTGTCGGGCGTAGATGATGGGGTCGCGACTTCTCCTTCTGGGGCGTACCCGCCCCCCAGTGCTCTCCGACTCGTACTGGGGGCTCGGCGTGCGCCTCGAGTGGCTCCTCGAATGGGAACGGGTGGGGCTCCGTTCTGGGGAGCGTTGGTCGCGCTCTCTTTCTGCTAGCCGGCGCTCTAAGTCCTGCATTCTATGGCGTAGTTCTTGCATTATCCTGGCGTGGTTATCACCCGTCCCCCCGAAGGGGCGTCTCTCGTGAGTCTGTGTCGCATCCCTCGGGGGCGACCGTTGCTGTTGCCGGGATTCCGTCGCGACGGCGCCTCCCCCGAGTATGGGAGGCGCTACCTCGGAACCAGTCCCAGTCTAGACCAGCACGAAATCCATGAACGGTCCCCGGCAACGGCGCCAATGTTCGGTAGGTCGGGTACCGGACGGTTCGGGTTAGGACCCTGAGGTCAACGTTTCGGATGGTGGAGAAGCTCGTCTGGTCGTGGTTTCCTGGTCCCGGGTGAGCGAGATCCCGAGCACTTCGGATGGAAAGGGAGGTGCCACCTGCAAAGACACTCCGACGCCCTTGTCAGAATATGTGCAGGCGGAGAGGAAATGGTGTGTGAATGTGACGTACCTTGGGGGGAGAGCCAGTCTCCCCCTTATATACATGTCAGTAGTGGGCCCCTTCAATGGTCAGGCCCATACCCTCAAGGACGCTGTCCTTCGGCTGTGTGCAAGCCGTACGGGACGCGTGTCCGGGTCGGGTGGAGGGCGCATTACTGGGCCGGCGAGAACTCGGGTCGGGTCGACCCGCGTGAGTTTGGGCCA
>NC_029791.2:39510714-39512774 GCF_000816755.2 Arachis ipaensis
CTTAATCTAGTATTAAATGTATTAACTCTAAAATAGTTATTAATTAGTTTTAGTAATTTACTTTTTTCAATAAATCAAACATATATACTCAATGTGACCATAAATAACTTAGTAATACTTAGACCCACCAACAATTTTTTATATGTTGTTTTACTGTGAAGTAAGAACATATCAAAATTAGCTCAAAATAAATAATAAATTATTAGAGAATTCTAATACACAAAATTCTCTAATAAACAATAAATAATTTAAACCCACTAAAAAATAACTCAACACTTTTCTTTGATACCTGCAAAACATATACCTGAAATAATATTATATCAATGTTAGTATACAGTTTTACAATCATCGACCGTATTAACTATACGTGACTCCTTCTTAAAAGTTATTCTACATACGTGTGCAGTCGAAAGATAAATTACTGGACTTTATTTTATTTTTCTAAATTACTATAATTATGCATTATTCATTAAATACTACTTGTAATATAATTGTAATATTGTAATATAATTATAATAAAGATATTTTTCTAAAATAAATTTAGAAGAGAGAATAGTGCTTTCATTTTGGAGGGAAAATGAATTCATGAGGAATTGACACTTCACTTTTATTAGTTGATAATGTATTAAATATTGATTTTATATAATTATAATAAAGGTATTTTCTTAAATTAGTATAATCATGCATTATTTGTTAAATGTTAATTGTAATATAATTATAATAAATATATTTTTCTAAAATAAATTTAGAAGAGAAAATAGAGATTTCATTTTAGAGGAAAAATGAATTCATGAGAAATTGACACCTCATTTTTATTAGTTGGAGGAAAAATCCAGTTTTAGTATATTTCTCGTTATTATATATTTTTCTCTAATCATATATCCACTGTTTTCTTTCCTTCGTTTCAGCATTTTGAATCTGGGTTTAACTTGTTGTAGTTCTCACTTCTCAGTCATTCTATTAGATGTAATTGATAATTATTGAAATTCATTGATTAACATAGGAGAAAAATATATTATTATATGATAGAATTAATATGAGTATATTTTTTTATTAAATATACAAAGTTAATGTAAAATAAAATTACACATAAAAAAAGCAAAGAAAATAAAATTAAAATAGCAAAAACGATAAAAAGATTATTTTTACAATTTTGTTTTATCATTTTTATGTATAGAAGATTAGAAAATAATAAACTTTTGACTAAATTAATTTTGTATTTGTTGTATTCAAATTAAATAAGTAATAAGTTATATTATTTTAATTTATTCCTTAAATTTATATATCATAAAAATCAAATCAATATACATAATTTTAAATTGTATGATACTTAAATATCTAATCAAATCAATTAGTTGATATAATTAATGCATTATAATGAATTGTATTTAATGAGTTAAACAAAATAAATTAAGAAACATTCTCAGAAACATGCTACGTTGACTTTATCATTAAATGTAAAAAATCAATTTTTATATAATAGAATCGATAATATAATAGACGGCGAGAAAGAGAAAAATAAACATTTTAGATCCTAGGTTATTTCATTTGGATGTTATAATGTGGGTATCATATTATTTTACTTATTCTACCCTATGGACCTTTTTGCAACGTTATTTCAGTATCAATAGAATTTCACTACCTTTTAGTAATAAATTAAAATCTAAAATAAAATTGAAAAAAAGTAAAGAATATAAAATTATTGATTGAAATTTTATTTTATTTTTTGTTATTATAACAGGTATTTTTATTTAATATACCAACACCGTACAAAATTAATCGTAAAAAAAGTATAAAATATAAATAAATATACTGAATTAAGAGATAAAATTATATTTGTTATCTCATTTTTACTTTTAGCAGCACAATAGAATATCATGTACTCAACATAATTTAAGATGCAAATTATAATTAATTATACTTTTTATTTTAAAATATTTAAAATTAATCTTAATATAAATAAAAATAATTTAATATATTAAATAAATTAATAGAATAATATAAGTTAACTTTTGTTTTTATTAATTTTGTTGTTTTTTTCTGACTACCTTTAAAATTAC
>NC_029791.2:39513352-39543539 GCF_000816755.2 Arachis ipaensis
CTTATATAATGAATTATAATTAATTAATTGGTATAAATTATAATAAATTATATGATATTTAAAAAAAATAAAATGAATAAGAAGAAAATAAAAAGAAATAGAAGAGATAAAAGACTACAATAAAATAAATTAAGTGTGAGAGTTTTTTTTTTTTACAAATTTTATATCACACACGTTTCAATAATAATAAATAAAAATAGATCAACTTGATATCTAAGAGAAAATGATGAGATAAAATCATAACACAGTTCTAAAACAAAAGCTTAAATTAAACCATAATATTATTGCACAACACAAATTGAAAGTAATTTCACACTATAATATACCACACAAACAAGTAAATGACTTAAGTTTAATTACGAAATTTTTTTTATTTATGCATATATGATAACACCATGGTCTATAAATGTTTCATGGATAACATATCATATATTGCTCTGAATGATGAGCACGAGAGTTGAAGAATGTGTGGTAGTTTGTGTCCACGATAGTTGACTTCTTGCGACGACACCTCATAGTAGATTTTATATTTTTTAAGAAAAACAATTTTATGTGTGTGATATTAAAGATTGCAAATGGGCATGATTGTCCCACTTCGCGATCTAATTTGCGTAAAAGGTGGTCAGACCAAAATTTTATTTCGATTCACTTTTTGGTAGATTAGTTAGTGGGTTAATTGGTCATAAAAAATTTGAATAAAAATATCATTGCAAATCAATTAAAATAAAAAATAAAATACGTACAATGATTTTGACATGTCCATTTGGACTTTTTTATTTTTTATATTAAAAATAACTAATAAAGAATTCGAGAAAATAAAATAATTGTTTTTATACTATTAAAAGAAGAAGAGTGCTACACATACAAGTCTTTTTGACTTACAAGTCTTACAAGTTACTAAGCCTTTTAATGCGTTATTCAACGTTTCCTATTTTCAAAGCGCTACACTCAGAACGGTTCTTCTTCTTCTTCTTCTCTTCCTCTTCCTCTTCGTTTTTTTTTCGATTTTCATAGTTTCTAAAATCAAGCTTTGAAATCGTTTTGAAGAAGAAGAAGCAGCAGAAGATGAGGAGAAAGAGAAAGAGTTCTGAATTATGCAACGAATTTTGGGTGTATTTCTTAAATACTTTGGGTGTATTTTTCGTAATCCTTTGGGTATATTTCTGTAATCCTTTTGAAGATAATAGAATTTCAGAAATACACCCAAACGATTACAGAAGTACACCCAAAATGATTACAGAAATACACCCAAACGGTTACAGGAATTTACCCAAACGATTATAGAAATACACCCAAAGGATTACAGAAAATACACCCAAAATTTGTTAAAATACATCTTATGCATATTTCAGAACTCTTTCTCTTTCTCCTCCTCATCTTCTACTGCTTCTTCTTCTTCAAAAACGATTTCACCATGAAAAATCGAAAAAAAAAAGATAAAACAGAGAGAAAGAACGTAAATGAAGAAGAAGAGGAAGACGATGAAGAACGTGCAGAAACGAAAGAAAAGGAGAAGAAGAAGAGTAAGAGGAAGAAGAACGTGCAGCAAGAAGAAGAAGAAGAAGGAAAAAGAGAAGGCAAGAAACGAAAGAAAAGAAGAAGGAGAAGACGAAGAGGAAAAAGAATGGTTCGAAGCGTGTTTTAAGCGTTAGTTTTAATTGAACTTGTAAGGCTTACAAACCTTAATCGCTTTTATGCCAAGAATTACTCTTAAAAAAAAGTGCACATAAAAAATGGTACTAAAATTAACCCACGTTAAAAAATTCCAACCAAATAATCTCATCTTATAATTAATGTAAACTCATATTTTGGTAAATCACGCACTCAATTCCCTTAACAGCATTATTAACACAAATCATATAAAAATAAACCATATACAACTTGCGGTGGTCTTTTAAATGTTTGTATAAGGTAACATGACAGTGGTGTATTAGCCGGCGGCCATTGAACATACTTTGGAACTGCGTCATTCTCAATTCTCATCAATCGTGATTTAAAACCACAAATTAAAAAAAATATATAAATTATGGTTTAAAACTACGATTTATTGACTAAACAAAAATTATATTATAAATCTTACATATTAGTTTTAAACTGTGATTTATGAATAAGCGAAACAAATACATAAAAATGTAGTTCACAAGTACAATAAAATAGAATATTCCTATAAATTTGGCTTTAAATTATGATTTGTGACTTGTGAGTAAAATGAAAAACATTTTTTCTAATATAATTTAGTATAAGTTATTGTCGAAAACATTATTGTTACTAATAGTCTTATTAATAGCCAAAGCGTTAGAAACTATAAAGTACTAGAAACTGTTGATAAAGAATAAAAAAAAAAAAGATAAAAAACGAGAGAGAACGAAAAAATTAGTGAGTGATTATAGTTTTACATTCAACAATTTAGAGATCTTTACGTACATGGTATTTATGCACAGCTTTTAGATTTGATGAGTTAGAAAGTTAGTCTCTAACAATAAATTTTTACACTCTTCTAATCTCTAACTGCCTTTTAGCTTCTAAATGCTTTATTGAGTCAGCATCTTATACAATTCTTTCATGCTTCTCTAACTGTACTTATATCAACTCTGCTGCTTCATGGGTTTGCTACCTTGGTTTCTTTCAGCTACCCTAATTGGCTCTGAGCTGCAAAAATTGTGGTGCTGAGAGTGGCTTAGTCAGTGTGTCAGCAATTTGATCTTGAGCTGAGATATGTTGGATGATGATCTTTTTTTGGGTGATATAGTCTTTGACAAAATGGAGATTCAACTCAAAGTGCTTGCTTTTGATGTGTAGCACGGGATTAGCAGCTACTGCATTCTGGATGTCACAATAAAAATTTTGTATGACTGTACATATAACATGCATTTTAGTAAGAAGATTTTGGATCCATATAATTTATGTGAGTCCTGCAGAAAGGCTTCTGTACTCTGCCTCTGTAGAGTTTCTGGACACTGTTGTTTGCTTTCGGTTGGACCAAGAGACAAGATTTGGTCCTAGGTACACACAAAATCCACTGGTTGATTTCCTATCATCCACATCACTTCCCCAGTTCGAGTCACAGAACCCGTAAAGTCTGCAATCTTTCGACTTTTGGAAGCGAAGACCATGGTGAACTGTTCCAGCAAGATGGCATAAAATTCGCTTCACTGCCTTCCAATGACTTTCAAGAGGATAATGCATGAACTGAGAGACCTTATTGACGACATAAGAGATATCAGGGCGTGTGATTGTAGCATATTGGAGCCCACCAACAAGGGATCGATATAGGGCTGGCTTGGAGAAGGGTTCTCCTCCATGGGCTGACAGCTTCAGACCAGAGGTCATGGGAGTAGGCATATGTTTTGCATTGGACATTTCAACTTTATGGAGAAGGTCTGTGACATATTTGGTCTGAGAGGTGAATTTCTGCATCATGGTGTCTCACCACTTCAATGCCTAGAAAGTAGCTCATCTCACCAAGGTCTTTAAGAGAGAAAGTAGAGTGTAACTGCCTGACCAGGTCCTGAATTTCAGAGTCAGAGGAGCTAGTGACTAAGATATCATCAACATACACAAAAATGAATGTAGCTGAGATGGCGGTGAACTTAGTGAAGAGCGTAGTGTCTGATTTGGTGTTCTGAAAGCCAAATAAGTGAAGGGTGTGCTTTAGTTTTGTGAACCAGGCTCTTAGAGCCTGCTTTAGGCCATAGAGGGATCGCTGGAGTTGACAGACATGTTGAGGGTAAGCAGATGAGATCGATCCTTCAGGCTGAGTCATAAAGGTCTCTTCCTCTAGGTCACCGTTAAGAAAAGCATTATTGAAGTCATACTGGGGAACCCGCAGCCTTTGGCAAGTGCAATGCTCAATACTATCCAAACAGTGGCCGGTTTAGCCACGGGACTAAAGACTTGGTCAAAATTGATGCCCTCCTTTTGATGAAACCCCTTCGCGACAAGCCTCACCTTGTACTTCTGTACAGTGCCGTCAAGATGCTTTTTAATGCGAAACACCCACTTGAAGCCGATGACAGGGGCTGTGTATGTAGGCCTGTCGGTGCGACGCCATGTGTTGTTACGCATTAGGGCATCAAATTCTTCCTCCATTGCCTCGCACTAATGGAACTGCGTAGCAACTCATCAACCGAGCTAGGGATTTGAAGCATCGGGTGAGAGGCATCAACCATCACCGCTGCAGAGACTAGGGTTCGCGTGGGATTGCCAGAAACACCAGCTGCCACCGCCACAAGGGCTTGAGGACCAGAACAGCCTCTGTCGCCGACTGGCTCAGCAGCTGCAACCAACGTTGTCATCGCAGAAGTAGAACCGCGCCACCCAGAACTAACAGCCACCGCCACCACATGAGCAGGAGGGGCCAAATCAACATCACCCAGCATCCCAGGAGCACAGTCGCACAGAACCTGGGTACCCTCACGGACCACCACTGCATACGTGTGTGGCTTGAAAATTCCCAATTTGCTCCGAGTCTGCATTGGGTGGTTGTTCGCTGGGGGGACTCCTACAGGCAGCGGGTACGGTACATGCAAATCTCTCAAAGCAACACTTGCAGGGGCGTTAGAACTCGAAGAACCTTCAACCACAACATTAGAAGAATCAATATAACAAACAGATGCAGGAAGTTGAGACACAGATATGAAATTACTATTAGTATTGGAAATTCTATATGATGAATGCATAGGATTGGGGGCTGGTATATGAGTGTAGGAATGGTGGGTTTAGGGACTGGGTAGGGATGGTCAGGAGAGGGGTTAGAGGGATGAGGGAGGGAAGGTGCAGAAACAGTAGGTATATGAACAGGGTAGGGACGGTTAGGGGAGGAGCTAGAGGGTTGAGGGAGATGTTGGGTAGGCAGAACAAGAAGTGAGAGTAGGAGGGGACGCGAGTGGGCGGGAATCGGTGGTGCCGGAGGAGATTCAGATAAGGCTGGGAAGCGATGGGGGAATGGAAATTCAAATTCATTAAAGATTACATCTCTAGAGACGAACTCCTTTCCTAATGGGGATAGAAATCAATACCCTTTCTAGTTGTCTGTGTACCCAATGAAGATACATTGGTAAGACTTGTGATAAAATTTGTGAGGCTTATGGTGCTTGAGTAGGGGGTAGCATGTACAACCAAATGGTTTGAGAAATGAGTAGTCAGGTTTTAACCCAGTGAGGAGTTCTAATGGAGACTTGTAGGAGAGTATAGGGCTGGGTAATCTGTTAATGAGGTAAATGGCAGAGAGGGTAGCATCTCCCCAGAAAGATAAGGGTAGGGATGCTTGGGCAAGTAGAGTGAGAGTAGTTCAGTGATGTGGCGATGTTTTCTTTTAACAGTCCTGTTGGTTGATGGGAGTAGAGGCAGGTTAACCTGTGGTGGATTCCATTAGAGGTAAGATAAGCTTTGAACGCAGTTGGGAGATATTCCTTTGCATTGTCCGTTTGGAAGGATTTAATCTTCAAATCTGTTCTGTTTTCAATGAGCGCTTTAAATTTCACAAACATGTCAAAGGCTTGGCCCTTTGTTTCTAACAGATAGGTGCAGGTATACCTAGTACTTGCATCAATGAAACAGATGTAATATCGATGGCCTAGTCTACTATAAACAGAGGCTGGTCTCCAAATTTCTGAGAATACAAGTTCCAGAGGTTCGTAGGTTGTGTGGGACTCAGGGTGGGGTAACTGATGTAATTTACTAATGCAGCATGCATGACACAAAGTAGGAATAGAATTCTCTTTATTTATTGATTCATGAGGGGGTATTACATTCTTTTATAACAAGGCTTACTATTTATCACTCGAGTGACCAAGTTTTCGATGCCATAACTGCATAGCTTGGTTGCTATTCTTACAAGTATTGCTTGCACATATATTTCCTATAGAGTTGTGATTTTCACTTTTGTTCACATTTGTGATTGCTGCAGAATCAGGAGCCATGCGGTCAGCATCAGATTCAGGAATTGTAGTGGCATGGAGAGATGGTTCTATTTTTTCTGAGGTTGAAGAGGTGTTTATGTTTATTTTTCTAGTTTTTATAGATGCTTGAGTTGTGGTGTTCACACTGACTGGTGTATAAAGGGACTGTGGGATATTGTGTGTTGTGTTGGAATTTGTATTTATTGAATTTCCTTTAAATCTGTAGAGGCCATCCTTAAGAAGTCCTTATAGTAGAATCTATCTGGTTATCTGACATTTCACTTTGCATAGATAAGGCCAAAACTCAAAGAAAATGCAGTTGTCTAGGAGAAACTTAGCTATGCTTATTAAATTTTTTGAAATGTTGGGAACATGAAGCAGGTTCTATAGTTTAAAAGATCTATTTGATAGAGATGCATGCATTATAGAATTTCTAATATGTGTAATTTTCATACCTTGACCATTACCTCCATACACCTATTGCGATCCATCATAATCTGATCCTGTGTTGAGGTTGCTCTGATCGAAGGTAATGTGATGTGATGCACCGTAGTCCGGGTACCAGCCGGCATCAGGTATTGCAAAAGGCGAGGCAAGGTAGGCCTAAGGACTTTGAGCAACAGGCTGGTGAGGACCAGATTGTGGTGTGTGGTGTTGCATCTAGTTGCCATTGTGGAATGCCATGGAGGGATGAGGTGCCGTATTTAGAGGTTGAAGTTGTGGATTGGTAAAGCTCTGGTCAAGCGGTGGTAGCATTGTAGAGCAATGTGTCCTATCGTTCCACACACTTGGCATTGGGGCTAGTTTCCTTGCCACTACGAGGATCTGCCGCCTCCGCCTCTGAATCCTCTGGTACGTCCACCTCTAAAGCATCCTGAAGAGAGAACTTTTGCGTGATCTAGAAATTCGCAAATAGATCCTCGTTGCAAGTATAGTTTCTAAACCAACAAAAGTCCTTTCTTACAAACGTTTTGGTTGTCACAAGTAACAAACCCCTAAATAAATTGATAACCGAAGTATTTAAACCTCGGGTCGTCTTCTCAAGGAACTGCAGGGAAGTATGTTCTTATTATTGGTTATGAAGATTGTAAATTGGGGTTTTGAAAGTAAGGAGCAAGTAATTTAAATTGCAATTAAAATAAGTAAATGGATGTAAAATAAAATTTTGGTATATCAATGGTGATGAGAATTGAGTCTTAATCCCACTTAGTTAGCCTTTACTAAAGCAAGGGAAGTTCAAGTGGATTGATTAGTCTGATCTTCAGGTTCTAGTCAATTCCTAAGAAAGGACTGGAATTATTGAAGTTCAATTCAATTAGCAAAGATAACAATTATCGATCACGTTGAGTTTGATAACTCCTGAGTTACTGATTTCTTAACCAAGACCAAAAGGGGAAAAGTAAATCTACTCGAATAAAAATATCTTTAGATTGGAAGTAACAGTAACATAAATAAAAGAGAGCAATCATAAACTGAAATACCTCAAATAACATTAATTAAAAGAATAATCTGTAACATAGAAAAATTCATAAATTAAATTGAGAAAATAATTAATTAAAAGGAATGTTGAACCTGATAGAAAGGGGCAATCATGAAAGCGAGAAAAATCCTAAATCCTAATTCTAAGAGAGAGAGGAGAGAACCTCTCTATAAAAACTACATCTAAATCATGAAAAGTGAATAATTGGAGAGTTTCCTCTGAATGGATGCATTCCGCCACTTCATAACCTCTGATCTGTGCCTTCTGGACTTGGATTTGGGCCAAAAAGGGCTTCAGAAATCGCTGGGAGCGTTTTTTGTAATTTCTGGTGCGTGGCCTCTGTCACGCGTCCGCGTGGGTCACGCGGTCGCGTCATCTGGATTTTTCCTTATCACGCGTTCGCTTCGGTCATGCGTCTGTATCATCTGCGTTTTGCTCGTGGCGCGTGATCGCGTCAGTCACGCGTTCGCGTTGCTATCTTTTCGCGCCAGGCATGCGGCTGCGTAGCCCACGCGTTCGCGTCGCTGCCAGTTTCTTCAAAAACTCCATTTTGTGCTTTTCTTCCATTTTTGTATGTTTCCTTTCCATCCTTTAAGTCATTCCTGCCTTAGAAGATCCTCTCTAGTCACTCAGTGTTTATTGGGTTGATCACTCTATTCTTCTTTTTATCCTTACTTTCTATAACTTTGTTCTTCATCTAACCAATCAACAATTACAGAATACAGACATACAAAAATCATGAGGTCTTTATTTAAGGTTGTAATGGGGTCAAGGTAAAGATAAGGGTATATGTATAAGGTTAAGTGAGCTAATAAGTGAATCTTTGATTAGTCTAAGATCTCACCTAACATACATATTTTGTAATTCAAAGGTTTCTTTACCTATTTACCCAAATTTTCTCACTTTGTATTGCAAGCTCATATATTAACTTTAACTTTTGTCCCATGTGCATTGATTCCTTTTATTTTGCAATTGGAGAATTTTTTGTATCCCCTTTATTTAAATACATTTTTTTTATGCACATGGTAATTTAATTGTTTTGATTTCACATGAGCATGCTTCCAAAACTTTTATTTTGAAATGTCTTTATTCTTTTTAACTTTCTACCTTTGTTTCTATAATCCATGTTCCCATAAGGTTCCCCACACTTAAACAATACACAATTTCATTCTTAAGCTAACCAATGATTCAACTTGGAATTTTTTTATTTTGTTTTTCTGCTTAAGGCTAGTATTGTGGTTTATAGAACAAGAGGGGATTAAAAGCTCAAGGGGGCTAACAAGGGTGATGTAAAAGGTAGGCTAATTTTGGGATAAGTGAGCTAGAATCAAACAATGGCTTCAATCACTTTCTTGGTATGTATCCATATTCTATAATTGGATATATAGATTAAAACAAAGTAAAGAACATCAGAATAAAAAAAGAAGGGCGAAACACACAGGAATAAAATATTATGGTTTGAATGTAACCATACAATTAAGCTCAAAACTCACAGGCTGTGTGTTCTCTAGCTCAAAAATCATATCTCAGTTATATATGTCATGCAAGTGAAAAATTAAGAGTTCCCATTATTCTCAATGTAAACCTTAGGGTGGCTTTAAAGTTTTAGTGTTTCTCCTTGATGAAATGTTGTTAACTAACTAACATGTAATGCTATATACAAGGTGTGGATTGTTTTTATTATGTTAAAGTCTCTAGTTTACTTCCTTTTTATTTTCAATTTAAACCAAACTCATCATATGCTAAAAGGGTAAACTATACTAATTAATCCACATATTCTATAGCTAATAAGTTAGAATTGCAACTAAACTAACTGGCTAAAATATGAACTAAAGTGCAAAATGCAGAAAATAGAGTAAAAATACATGAAAAGAGCAATGTATAAGTACTGAGGAATAAAAATAAAAATCAAAATACAGAAAAGTAATAAAATAAAAAGAGTCTGTAGTGGTTCACCAAGAAAAATACGCCAGAGATGGCGACCTCCCCATACTTAATATAAAGCATCGTCCTCGATGCTCACTCAAGCAGGGTGTGAAGGAGTGTCATCACTGGAATGATGTGTGGCTGGAGTCACTGTGGTGGTGGCCTGAGGGTCTGCCTGCTGCAGAGGAGGTGCTGACTCAATAGGAACCTCTGGGTCTGCAGCCTGAATCTAATGCGGGGCCTCCTGCTGTGGCGCAGCCTGCTCTGGGCCTGCCTGCTCAGCCTCTCTCCGTGGATGGGTCTCTGCCTCATGATCATCCGCCTCCTCCTCAGATGGCTCTGATGGTGTGTCAGGCTCGGAGGGGATGTTGCCGCCAGATCGTATCATCAGCTTTAGGTGCTCATAGCGTTGCTTGCTGCGACGCTCAGATCTCTCATATCGGCGCCGGTTGCGGCGCTTCATCTGGTCTAGCTGCTGAAATAGGCGGTGCACGAGGTAAATCCACTAACCACATCCTAGGCTACCTAACCACCTAGAATCCACTACAACATGCATTTCTAACTAGTCTAAATGTAAACAGAAACGAAAAAAAAAAATTGCAATTGACTACGAATTGAAATAAGAGTGGGGTTCGGCGGAACCTGGTAGGCATATGAACTAAGCTAAGGGACTGAGAGATGGCTGGGGGGGTGGTTGCGGTGGTGGCTGACGCGGCGGTGATGGCGGTTGGCGCGACGGTGAATGGCTGGCCGGTGGCAGGGGTTGCTGTTTGGGTCTGAGGCAGGTGGAGGTGCAGTGGTGGTAGAGGTAATAGGAGGGGTAGGTGTTAAGGGGGAAGGAAAGGATGGGGTGAGGGTGTTGGTGGTGGGTTATGTGGCGGTGATAGTGGCGCGGTGGGGGTGGTGATTGCGGAGGGGGCAGCGGTGGTGGAGGGAAGAAGAGAAGAAAAGAAGAAGAAGGAGAGGGAAGGAAGAAGGGGGGTGGCGTCGCGGTCGTGGCTGGGTGGTCGACGGTGGTGCGGCCGGTGGTGGTGGTTGTGGGTGGCGAGGGGTGGAGAGGGGGGTTGCAGAGAAGAGGAAGAAGAAAGGGGTTGGGGGGGCGCGACAGGGTAGGGTTTCACGTCAGTGGGGGGTTAATGAATTTGAATCCACGCGATCGCGTGGCTGGGGTGGAATGGGGGTTGACGCGATCGCTTGGGTGGCACGATCGCATGGAATGGGTAAAAGGATTAATAACGCGATCGCGTGAGGCACGCGATCGCGTCGCTGGAAATTGTGCTAAACGCACAATTCCAGCGTCATTTCAGCGCAACTCTCTGTCTCCACTGGGGTGTCATGATATCCGCGTGACGCGAACGCATCGCTCACGCTATCGCGTGGCATGGGTGTTGTGCAAGTGACGCGATCGCGTCAGGGACGCGACCGCGTTGGTCGTTTTGTGCGAAACGCACAACAGCTGCACGATTCTTGCCCAACTTTCTGGGCGTTGGATCTTTACGCCGATCTCCAGATCACGCGGCCGCGTGAATGACGCGGATGCGTGGGAGGTGGTTTTTCGCAACTGACGCGATCGCATGAGCAATGCGGTCGCGTCACACGCCTTTTTTTTATATGCAATTATGCAATTATGCAGTATGCAATGCTAATGAATAATATTCAAGTTCAATTGAAAAAAGAATAAAAATAAATAACATGAAATAAAACTGAAAAAGAAACGACCATACCATGGTGGGTTGTCTCCCACCTAGCACTTTTATTTAAAGTCCTTAAGTTGGACATATGGTGAGCTTCCTGTTATAGTGGCTTATGCTTAAATTCATCCAGAAATCTCCACCAATGCTTGGAATGCCAACAGCTTCCGGGGTCCCAAACTAGGCATGTAAAGCTTCTAAGCAGCTTCAAATAGATTCTCAGGCTCCCAGGGTGACGAATGTCAGAATAGATTTCAAGATCCCAAACTTTGCTTTTAAATCCACCTTTGTCTTGACCTATATTTTTTCATCCGGGCAGTTTAGAAATTAGATTCTCACCATGATGACCAAATATTTTCCGAGATCCATTCGATTGAACATGAGACCAATCCGTGCACTTCGAGTTGAAGCATGGAACCTTATTGAACCTTGTGCACCAGCTCTGAGTGTGAGCCATTTTCCTCTTACTCTTAAAGCCGCAGAGAGCTCTAAGCTGGCCATCTGTTTCAAGTAAACCATATTCAAGTGGAAAAGTAAAGATAAAGGTTAAGGATTGTACCCACTTGAAGCTTGTATTAGGTGGTAATGGCCTTGGGGTAGGTGTGTCCAGTGGTTCTGTAAGTTCTACTCCCTTGTGCTCTTCTATGAATTTCTCCACTTCCTTGCAGAATTCTTCAAATGCAACATCGTCCTGATCAGAGTCTTCTATGTCTTCCTCATCACTCAAGTCATAAGCTAGAGGTTGAGAGAAATCTACCTCCGCATCTTCTTCGTATTCACTTGGATAAGGTTCTTCAATCTCAGAGAATTCACTGACGGATGCAAGTTCATTACTAGGAGAACTTGACTTGTGATTATCATCATGAAGGAAACTTGCTTCTTGGATTATTCCGTCTAGTTCTTCATAAAAGACTTGCCTTGGGGGTTGTGCACTATCCTCCTTAGCATCAATTGTAACGTCCTTGACAGAATTCTCCACAACTCTGGATTCCCATGGAAGTTCAGCGTCTCCTAAGTCTTCAACCAACTCTTCTTCATTTATAATGACAGCTTCCTCTACTTGTTCCAGTATGAAGTCACGCTCTGTTTTGTCCACTGAAGTTTCTAGTATCTCCTTCATGCTACGCTCTTCATTAGATTGTCCACATGGGGGTGTGGGAGGTTCTTGAATGCCCGAACGTCTAGAAGATAATTGACTTATTGCTTGCTCCAGTTGATGAAGGGTTGTTTGAAGTTGATCTACTATTTTCTTGAGGCGAGCCTGTGATTCTGGAGGTGATAGATTTGGACATGGTACATAGGGAAGTGGTGGTGTTTGAGAGTAATCGGATTGGGATTGGGGTAAATAAGGATCATATGGTGGTGAATGGTGAAAAGGAACTTGTGAGTGTGGTGGTTCAAAGCTACGTTGAGAGGGTGGTCTATAAGCACAGGGTGGGGCTTGTTGGTAGTTACAAGGTTGTCCACCATATCTATCAGCTTCGTATGCATTGTAGAATGGCCTTTGTCCATGATATCTTGGAGGGTGTTGTTGCCTAAAGGGTTGATCGAATCCTCTTGGCTCCATCCATCTTTGATTTCTCTGACCTTGATGCATATTCCTGTTATAGCTTTTACTCCTTTCAACAATATTAGAACCTACACTACAACAAATTCGGGCTGAGGCAACCCTTTAAAAATGTTGCCTATAATAAGGAAAAGTGTTGCCTTTGATAAAAGGCAACACTTTTCGACAAAAAGCAACGCTTTTTGGGGGGGGGGGTTGGCTATACGGCCGTTACCTTTGGTCTAAGGCAATGTTTTTGTGTATTAAAGGGAACCCTTTTTAAGGCAACCTTCAATAAATGTTGCCTTTTCTGCAAATAAAGCAACTCCGCAAAAAGGTTGCCTTAGAGCACCCAAACACAACGCTTGAGATGAGACGTTATGGCAACACTTTTTACGAGTTATATTTTCTTTACCTTCTCTTCACTTTGTTTTTTTATTTCATCTATTTCTTTATTTTTCTTAAGAGAAGCTTTTGTAACAGTTCTTCCAAAACATCGAACTCTTCCTGGATTCTCTTTACCAAAAACTTTTTGAAATGCATTAGTAGGAGTTTCTCCACCTTCTTGGAGATCATCAAGTTTATCCTATAAACACAAACAACCATAAAACAGCCATAAAATAGCAGTCCATGATAGCCATAAAACATGCATAAAATAGGCATAGAACAGCAACTAAATCAGTCATAAAGCAGCCATGAAACAGCCATAAAATAGTAACTATGATAGCCATAAAACAGCCATAAATTAGCAGTCCATGATAGCCATAACACAGGCATAAAATAGGCATAGAACAGCAATTAAATCAGTTAGTAATAAACCATAAAATAGCCATAAAACAGCAACCATGACACCCATAAAACAGCCATAAAGGAGATACTAAAACAACAACCACGATAGCCATAAAACAACCATAAAATAGCAATTAAAATAACAATCCATGACAGCCATAAAATAGCCATAAAATAGCAACTAAATCAGCCATAAAACAGCAACTAAATCAACCACAAAACAGCCATGAAACAGCCATAAAACAGCCACAAAGTAGATACTATAACAACAATCATGATAGCCATAAAACAGCAAAGAAAATAGCATCCATGACAGCCATAAAATAGCATCTAAAATAAGAAAATTATAGAGTAACTTACAATAACAGCCTGTGTTTCTACATCAAGTGTTTTTCCTTTTAGTCCATTCCGAGTTGCAACAAACATTTCAGCTTGATTTGGTTCCTCTTTGTTCTCTTTTTTCTCACGCTACAGACCAAGATAGCAATTACAAAGTTATAACATACTAAAATTAGGGGGAAGTAACGAGTAGAGAATTTTAACTCAAACTTGACCTTACCAAATCAACACGCACTCTTGCAAAATTGATTGGTCCCATTTTATGCCTCCATTGTTGCTTCTTGCGATTTTCAGAATTTATAGCACACATGGCCTATGTTTAAAATAAACAATGATGAAAAAAATATAAAAATTGAAAAAAGTATACTTGAACATATCAAATAATAATAATTGAAATTCTCTAGCTCACTTTGACAGTTGGAATACTCCAATATACAATTAGTTTCCAAAATTGTATTTCTGGAATTTCCAAAGGACGATTCACCAACATATTCTCAATATTTCCAGAATATGGTTCAAAATGCTTCTTCTTGATTCTTGTTTTGTAACGCTTCCATGCTCCTTGAACACCAGTCATCACCCATAGCTTTGAAGATTTTGGAAGAATGAACTTTGACTACAAACACACCAATTTCATCATATCATATGAATAAAAAGAGTATTAACATATGGCATAAAATAAAGATAAATGGAGCTTACATTAATATACTTCCAAATGCGCTTTTTGATATGCTTAGGCACAGCTTTCCAATTAGTGTACATCAAGGTAATGAAATCACTATTCCTTCCCATTGTTCCAATAAAATTAGTTAAATCCTTCACTCTTTGAGGAGTTGGCCCCACGGCTGCTCCCTGATCAAAAGTCACTTCTTCCCTTTCTTCCCAAGTTCTTGCATAAATCTTTAAGCATCTTGTTTTTCCACGAGTCCTTTTAACCGTTGAAGTATCTAAATCAAAAATTCAGAAATAGTACAAATTAAAACCAAAGACAGTCGTGAATCATATATGGAGAGGGAAATAGAAATTGAACAAGTATAAAAATTGAACAAGTATAGAAATTGAACAAGTATATAAAAATTGAACAAGTATAGAAATCGGAAAGGGCAGCCCCACACTCATATGGAAATAGAATTGAACAAGTATAAAAATTGAACAAGTATAGAAATTGAACAAGTATAGAAATCGGAGAGGGCAGCCCCACACTCATATGGAAATAGAATTGAACAAGTACATGCACGTTACTATTCCCGTGAATCATATATGGAATTGTATGATAGATAATGATAAAAAGAAAATGTAAATCAAATAGCAACAAACAAAATTACATCACCTTTTACATGAGCCTCTTCCATAACTTGATCTCCTTCCACATCAAAATTGTCACTTTCATGTTCACCAACATAATCTTCCTCATAGGGGAATTGAGCATTTTCTCCATTATTCGGGGATGGCCTAGATCTAGCATCCTCAGTAGTTGGAACTTCAATATGTTCCTCTTCTCTTTCCACATGAATTCCTTGGTCACCCAAAAAAGAATCAAGAGTCATTGCTGGACGCTTTAAGTTATTTTTTGAGTTTGTCAAGTTAGCTGGTTCTTTTTCAGCAGCTCTAGCATCCTCACCACATGACTCAAAGTCATCTTCCTCTTGTCTTTCCACTTCTACTCCTTCTGTATGCAAAAAGGCATCAAGAGCCATTGCTGGACACTTTCCCTTGCTCTTCATCTTTTTAGGAATTGGTTGTTCTTCTAGTTGAATATTACTCCTCACTTGGTTATGGAAAGACCTCAAAGACCGGTTCATAACAACTTCTACAAGTGTTTTATTTCTCCCTTCCATTGAATTCTCCCTATTTTGCTTGTCTCCAATTTCTAAAATCTTCCTCTTAGGCTGTTGTGCTATTTTGGCTTGATTACTTCCTTTATCACCTTTGGTTATAAAATTTTGAACTAGTTTTGCAGCAGAAGATACTTCCTTCATTTCAATGCAAAACAAAATGAGGAGTAAATCAAGTAGTGAACCATAACAAACAATTGCCAAATTCTATATCACAAAATGTTCAAGAAATCAAGTTCAAAACTGCTAACATAAAGCGATAAATCTGACTTATATACCATAAAAGAGGGAAACAAGTCACTCAAAAGTCTTCAGAATCATATTCTTCATCCGATCCTGTGTTATACTCTTGGGAAAAATAGACTTCTTTTGCAACATCGACGAGAACTTCATTCAAATCATTCCTTACCGAGTCTACTTCACCATTATCATTAGGTATAGAAGGAACCGTCGAATTATCAAATGGCTCATTTTCATAAGTATCTTCAGCATCAATGTCAACTTGATCACTTATGCTAAATAGGTCCCTTGGAACAGTCTTCATTACATAATGTTTATTTTTATCAACTGCATCTTGCACATAGAAGCATTGGTGCACTTGACATGCCAATACAAAAGGCTCTTCCTGATAGCACTTTTTGTTAAAATGCACATATGTCGAGCTATAAGCATCCTCCCTAGCCTCATACCAATCACATTTGAACAATGTAACCTTAAAATTTCCATAGTAGTCCAACTCAATGATGTCATTCACTCTACCATAATAAGAAACATTTTCATGAATTGGATTTGCATCCTTTGTGCTTGCAAAGCTTGTCGTCAATGCAACTAAAGTAACACCACTATTTTGTGTCTTCCGTCTTACCTCACGTTGCCTAGTGTAAAATCTATATCCGTTGATAAAGTAACCAGAATATCTTTTTGCACATTGGGTTGGTCCTCTAGAGAGCTCTTTTATCCAATTTGGAACATCATGCCGCAAGGCACGTGTTTTAAACCATGTAGGAAAGTTTTTGCTATGGACTTTAGCTCTCATCTATCTTGTTCCTTGTTGATAAGTCTCATGTTCACTAAAACCCAAAAGTATAATATTTGTAAGTATAAAACAGAACTATCAAAATTTCTAATTAAAATACCAAAATATAGTAGAATTAGTATGATTTACCTAACATAGTCGTCTATTTTGTGACAATTCAATAATATGTAGCTATGAACTTGCTCTCGAGAATTGTCGTCAAGGAGAAAAGGTTCACCTTTCTTTGCACCCAAAGGAACGCCTCTTTTTGGAAATAGATTCGAAAATGCATCTGTAGTTTCCATCATAGAATTATTAGGTTCATCATTATTTCTGGGTTGTCTATTCAATTTTGTTTGAACACCAGAATGTAAGTAACGCGAGTAAAATGTCAAACATTCTTCAACCAAATATGCCTCTGCAATAGATCCTTCAGGACGACTTCTGTTTCGAACATAGGACTTCAAAGTACACATGTATCTTTCTGGAGGATACATCCACCGAAATTGAACTGGGCCTCCCAATCTCACTTCATTAGCCAAATGAATAGGCAAATGAATCATTATGTCGAAGAAAGAAGGAGGAAAGATCCTCTCTAATTGGCATAATATTGTGATAATATCCTCTTCTAATTGATCTATCTCTTGTAATGTGATAGACTTTTGACACAATTGACGAAAAAATGAGCCAAGTCGAATCAAAGGAACTGCAACTTGATCTGGAAGTATTCCTTTGATAGGAATTTGTAACAAATAGTGAAGCATGAAATGAGCATCATGAGTCTTATAACCAGATATTCTTCTCTCTAAAAGGTTCACACACCAAAAAATATTTGAAGCAGAGCCATCTGGCAACTTTGCTGTCTTCAAGACGTCACAAAAAAATTAACTTTTCAGCATTGGTCATTGAGTAGCATGCCTTTGCCAGCTTCACCTTTTTGTTACCATTTATTTTCTTGGGGTGAAGGTTCTTTCGAATGCCCATTTCTTGCAAGTCATATCGAGCATTTGTGTGATCTTTTGTCTTGCCAGAAATATCCAAGAGAGTTCCAAGAATACTATCAACTATGTTCTTTTCTATGTGCATCACATCTAGATTGTGTCGTGATGTGTTATACTGCCAATAAGGTAAATCAAAGAATATTGACCTCTTCTTCCATGGACCATCTTTCTTTGGTTTTAGTTTCCCAAATGAATTATCCACATACTCCAACTGACTTAAAGCTTTAGTACCCGACAATAATGGTTGAGCTTGCCTATGTTCTACTTTTCCATTGAAAGATCTCTTGTTAGCTCTCCATGGATGATCCTCAGGCAAAAAGGCACGATGACCCATGTAGCACATCTTGCGACTATATGTAAGATAGTTAGAACAAGTCCCATGGTTACAACAAGGGCAAGCTAGCTTCCCTTTTGTACTCCAACCAGATAGCATTGCGTATGCCGAAAAATCACTTATTGTCCACAGGAGAGCTGCATACATTGGGAAGGTTTCATTTTTTGACGCATCATATGTTTCCACCCCGACCTCCCACAACTCCTTTAACTCCTCAATCAAAGGTTGTAAGTAAATGTCTATATCATTTCTTGGTAACTTTGGTCCAAGGATTAACAACGACAACATAAAGTATTCTTGTTTCATTGACATCCATGGCGGCAAATTATAAGCCATTAAAACAACAGGCCACGTGCTATGAGATATGCTCATGGTTCGATATGGATTGAATCCGTCACTTGACAAGCCAAGTCTCACATTACGAGGATCGAGAGTAAAATTTGTATGACAATTGTCAAAGTCCTTCCATGACTGGCCGTCAGCGGGATGCCTTAACTTCTCATCTTTTCTGGATTCTTCGTCATGCCACCTCATGCTTTTAGCTGTTTCTGAGCACATGAATAGTCTTTGAAGCCTGGGAATTAGGGGAAAGTGTTGCAACGTCTTCACAGCAACATTGTGAGATTTTTTTGAAGGCAAAACATCAGCTTCAACTACAGGATGCACAATCCAACGAGAAGCGCCACATTCATGACAAGATGTGTCATTCTCATGCTCTTTCCAATACAACATGCAATCGTTCGGGCATGCGTCAATCTTCTTATAGTCAAGACCTAAGTCTCTCACCATAGTTTTGGCTTTATTGAAAGAAGTAGGAATATTTAAGTTAGGAACAACCTCTTTTAGCAACTCTAAGAGAGAAGTAAAAGAGGCATTACTCCACCCATGTTGACACTTTAACAAGTATAATCGGATGGTGAAAGACAACGTAAAAAATCTCTTGCAACCGGGGTATAGTTCTTTGCTAGCCTCTTCAACCAAGTTATAGAATTTCTTTGCTTCTTCATTCATACCTTCTTTTATCCTTTCCGCTTGTGCCACATCCCTAAATCTATCGTTCAATAAGGCGTCCATGTCGTCATACGAGTTAGTCTCAATCTCACTATCAATATCACTATCGCTATCGCTATCAACATCCATGCCAACTACGCTTTTCCCATGATGAATCCATCTCGTATAACCATTAACAAATCCGAAAGCAATCAAATGTATATAAATTGTTTATTTTTTGTGCCACAAGAAATTACAACACTTTGCACAAGGGCATAAAATTTCCTCTCCTTGCGGGCTTCCAATAGAGTAAGCAAAGTCTAAGAAGTCATTGACAACCGTTACTAAACTCAAATTTATCTCTCGATAAACTCATCCAATCCTTTTCTAAGTCTTGTGGAAACCTAATTATTAATATATTGTTACTACTATTTAACCAAGCATGCAAATAATAATATTCATGCATATAAAGTACATAAATCCATCAAAAAGGCACAAAACAATATTATTATTAAAATTAAGAAAAAATTATATTGCTTATCTAAAGGTAGACTAAATATTAAAAGACATTGAACATGAAAAAAAAAACTGCACAAAGGTCATAATATACATATGAAAACCTACAAGTATAAGCAAGATAGAAAAACTTACAGAGTCATGGCTCAACAAATTGCAATCTTCAAGTTCTAGAATGTCCACCAATGTTCCTTAAACTCCTCCGAAGCAATCTTTCTCTATAAAAGAGTAAAGTATCAAATTTACATTATTCTTTATAAACAATTTAACTCAATCAAAGTGGCAAATAGAACAATCAATTGAAAAATAATAATCGATTCTATATGAACTTGTTAACTCAGCTAATTACAAAAATTAATAATTTTTTACTTTACATTAAAAATAAATTAATCACTTTAACTTTAAAAGTTATACACCTGAATTCTAATGCCTTTTTAGGTGTGTATATTCTAAAGATATTAAATCCCTGACCATGTTTTTGTGAAGACATAAATTTCTAAGCAAAAGTAAGTACTTATAGGGCTTTGACCACCGAAAAAAGAGTGACATAAGTCATTCTATTGACTAATAGAAGTACCCATGTGTTTCAACAAAAAAAATTATATCAGTATTTAAGTTTTGTTTTTTTTTTTTTTTTGAAAAATCAGTTTTAAAACTTGATTTTTTAACAAAAAATCCAAATTTAAAACCAGTTTTTGAAAATTCAGTTTTAAAACCAATTTTTTCAACCAAAAATTTAGTTTTAAAACTAGTTTTTAAAAATCCAATTACCAAACCAGATTTTTTAACAAAAAATCTACTTTTAAAACTACTTTTAAGACATGAGACACAGAGAAGCAGAGAAAGTGCTTCAAATTAGACACTATAAATAGTTCTAAAATACACTAAAACTACAGTTAATTGCTGCCTCCATTACTTCACATACAAACACAAATACAAATGCGAAATACCAATTCATGTCATGATTAAAACCAAAACAAATGATAAATTCTGCAGGGAGTATAATGGTAACTCAGGTGAAGGTATATATCACAAGATTCCAAGTAGTATAATAATTAAATAAATAAAATTCCGCTATAATTAGAATTTACTTTCAATGTGACAGATTATATTACTTTTAGGTAAAATGTAAAATTAAAATTATGTTGTTAACTGTGTAGTTCCTTAACAATGTAAACAAATTAAAAGCTTTATTATAGTTAGAACATAGAAAAGAGAAGTATCCATCAACCAAAATAATAGTAGGTCATAGAAAAAGCAATTACATGAATCAGAATTAGTGGAGCAATTGGTAAAGAGCGATAGAAAAAGCAATTACATGAATAAATGCATAAAGTCATGAAGATATATGTAAATCAAATTAGTGGATTTGGAATTGGATAACATTATAAAAAGTATATTATCTATACAAAACACATACACACACAACACCAAGACATTAGATTAGACTTGTAATGCACTTATGGGTTTTGTTTGGTTTTTGCATAGGAAGGCATGTTTGTCCTATTTGCTGGTGCATGTACTCTGTCACTATTATCAAGTGATCACAAATCTTTGGAAAGTTTCATGTGTGTTCATATTTATTGCTATAATAATAATAATAGTAAACCTACACAACTATAGTACAACCATTTGCATTAAAGGACAAACAATTCAACTTAAATCATTATTCTATAAAGTTGATGTCTGTTACTCACCATTCATCAACAGTTACTGATCCATTTCTCACGTACTACGCAAAACAAAACCAATTCAAACCTAAAACCAACTAAATACATGTCTGATGTTATCAGTTACCATTATGCACTGTCATTCATCTGAGTTTTCATATCAAGAATAATTAGAACTTAACTAGCATGCATCTTAATTGCTTCCAATTAATATAGTCTCTATATAAACATCAAAAGAAACAAACCCTGCATAGCTACAAATTAAAAAATAATAATTTCTAAGAATAATTATTATCAATAGTCCACAACAAAGAATTAAATTAGAACCCGAATTTCACTCTAATAATTAATAACTGATATTTTTTGTGACATGTAATTAAAAAGAAACAAGAATTAACAACATATAAAGATAGCAATAATCAAATGAAATTAGTAGTGATCATCAGATAACACCAATAATAATATTTTGCATACAAAACCCTTTGAATCCATCGGAACCATGCTTCTGCAATTTTCTATCTATTAATTAAAATAACCATTCTTCTGCATCATATCTATCATCAAATACAGCTTCTCTTAATTTGTGAGTACAAAGATCTAATTCATATAAGTTTTTTTTCCAATGGGCACCACTACAGAGACACTAGTTGAAATCAATTGAAGGATTGAATTAAATGGAAGAGAAAATCAAATAGGTAAAACAGAGATCACAAGAAGAAAACTAATTACTTGGTGAGCTACGACGGCAGAAGCGTTGATCGGAGAGAATGAAGTTGCGAAGAGGAGGAGGTGAGACAGGGGAAGAAGAGGAAGAACGAGAAGGGTTTCTCGAAGGTGACCGCGTACTTGGGGCCGAGACAGGGGAGGAGAAGCCGTGGAGCAGCGTCCGTGGAGATGATGACCGCGAAGGAGAGCACCGCGCCGACGCCTTTGAAAGGGAACACCGCCCCGTCGCCGACAGCACCGCGAACGAGACCAGAAGTTGAACGCCGGGACCTCCTGCTGCCGTTTGTGTCCCCTTTTATGTTGATTAGGAAAGTTAGGGCTTATGGTGGGTGCTGGGCATAGTGATGAACTTACTGAAGCACTCACTAGAAATGATTTAAGGAAAACTAAAGGTCTTTCTTTTTTTTCTCAAAGTTATTTGATTGGAAAGTAAATATTGGGGGGAATAGGATGAAAAGTTTCCCTCTAAAATTTTTAGCTATGAATAATTTTAGGCAACTTTTTATAAATGTTATTTATTTAATTTTTTTTGATAACTTTTAATTTCACTCTAATAATTAATAACTGATATTTTTTTGTGACATGTAATTAAAAAGAAACAAGAATTAACAACATATAAAGATAGCAATAATCAAATGAAATTAGTAGTGATCATCAGATAACACCAATAATAATATTTTGCATACAAAACCCTTTGAATCCATCGGAACCATGCTTCTGCAATTTTCTATCTATTAATTAAAATAACCATTCTTCTGCATCATATCTATCATCAAATACAGCTTCTCCTAATTTGCGAGTACAAAGATCTAATTCATATAAGTTTTTTTTCCAATGGGCACCACTACAGAGACACTAGTTGGAATCAATTGAAGGATTGAATTAAATGGAAGAGAAAATCAAATAGGTAAAACAGAGATCACAAGAAGAAAACTAATTACTTGGTGAGCTACGACGGCAAAAGCGTTGATCGGAGAGAGTGAAGTTGCGAAGAGGAGGAGGTGAGACAGGGGAAGAAGAGGAAGAACGAGAAGGGTTTCTCGAAGGTGACCGCGTACTTGGGGCCGAGACAGGGGAGGAGAAGCCGTGGAGCAGCGTCCGTGGAGATGATGACCGCGAAGGAGAGCACCGCGCCGACGCCTTTGAAAGGGAACACCGCCCCGTCGCTGACAGCACCGCAAACGAGACCAGAAGTTGAACGCCGGGACCTCCTGCTGCCGTTTGTGTCCCCTTTTATGTTGATTAGGAAAGTTAGGGCTTATGGTGGGTGCTGGGCATAGTGATGAACTTACTGAAGCACTCACTAGAAATGATTTAAGGAAAACTAAAGGTCTTTCTTTTTTTTCTCAAAGTTATTTGATTGGAAAGTAAATATTGGGGGGAATAGGATTAAAATTTTCCCTCTAAAATTTTTAGCTATGAATAATTTTAGGCAACTTTTTATAAATGTTATTTATTTAATTTTTTTATAACTTTTATAAAATATTGTATTTTTATTTAAAAATGTTGTCTTAAATATTTTATATTGTAACATTTTTTTAGTGTTGTTTTAGATATCAAAGACAACAATTTTTGTGGGTGGCCAAAAATTTAGTTATCTTAGCCTTATTCAAAAGTAACACGTCAAAAATGTTGTCTTTGCCTATCTAAGGCAACTTTTGTTAAATGTTGTTTCGAATAAGGGTTACCTTAGGCCAAAAATGTTGTAGTGCAAACTCAAAGCGAGAGGGGTGAAAATTCATAGTAGCTAATAAAAATTAAAAAAAAAAATAAAATAAATAAACAGCCAAAATAAAATATTTACAATAACCAATAATAAGGCACACGTTTGCAGTTCTCCGGCAACGGCGCCATTTTGAAGAGAGAACTTTTGCGTGATCTAGAAATTCGCAAATAGATGCTCGTTGCAAGTATAGTTTCTAAACCAACAAAAGTCCTTTCTTACAAACGTTTTGGTTGTCACAAGTAACAAACCCTAAATAAATTGATAACCGAAGTATTTAAACCTCGGGTCGTCTTCTCAAGGAACTGCAGGGAAGTATGTTCTTATTATTGGTTATGAAGATTGTAAATTGGGGTTTTGAAAGTAAGGAACAAGTAATTTAAATTGCAATTAAAATAAGTAAATGGCTGTAAAATAAACTTTTGGTAAGGTATGAGAAATTAGAAGTCCTGTCCTAATTATCCTTATCAATGGTGATGAGAATTGAGTCTTAATGCCACTTAGTTAGCCTTTACTAAATCAAGGGAAGGTCAAGTGGATTGATTAGTCTGATCTTCAGGTTCTAGTCAATTCCTAAGAAAGGACTGGAATTATTGAAGTTCAATTCAATTAGCAAAGATAACAATTATCGATCACGTTGAGTTTGATAACTCCTGAGTTACTGATTTCTTAACCAAGACCAAAAGGGGAAAAGTAAATCTACTCGAATAAAAATATCTTCAGATTGGAAGTAACAGTAACATAAATAAAAGAGAGCAATCATAAACTGAAATACCTCAAATAACATTAATTAAAAGAATAATCTGTAACATAGAAAAATTCATAAATTAAATTGAGAAACATTTAATTAAAAGGAATGTTGACCTGATAGAAAGGGGCAATCATCAAAGCGAGAAAAATCCTAAATCCTAATCCTAAGAGAGAGAGGAGAGAACCTCTCTCTAAAAATTACATCTAAATCATGAAAAGTGAATAATTGGAGAGTCTCCTCTGAATGGATGCATTCCCCCACTTCATAACCTCTGATCTGTGCCTTCTGGACTTGGATTTGGGCCGAAAAGGGCTTCAGAAATCGCTGGGAGCGTTTTTTGTAATTTCTGGTGCGTGGCCTCTGTCACGCGTCCGCGTGGGTCACGCGGTCGCGTCATCTGGAGTTTTCCTTATCACACGTTCGCTTTGGTCATGCGTCCGCGTCATCTGCGTTTTGCTCGTGGCGCGCGATCGCGTCAGTCACGCGTTCGCGTCGCTATCTTTTCGCGCCAGGCATGCGGTCGCATCGCCCACGCGTTCGCGTCGCTGCCAGTTTCTTCAAAAACTCCATTTTGTGCTTTCCTTCCATTTTTATATGTTTCCTTTCCATCCTTTAAGTCATTCCTGCCTTAGAAGATCTGAAACTACTCAACACATAAATCACGGCATCGAATGGTAATAAAGGGTAATTAAAATAATTATTCTTAAAGCATAGGAAACATGTTTTTCACATATATCACATAATAAGGAAGGAAAATAAAACCATGCAATTAACATGAATAAGTGGGTGAAGGATTGAATGAATAACTTAAATTGGGCACAAAATATATTATAAAATATGGGTTTATCACATCCTCTGAAGTTGTAGGAACTATTGTTGTTGTTAGGTGCATCATTCTTTTGTGTCAGATTTGCTTGAACAGATCCAAGCTCTATTTTCCTGAACCTTTCAATTAATTCTTCTTGTGTGTTGCAACTGAGATTTGACCTCGCTCTCAGACAATTGATCTATTCTTGCATTAGTCATTGTAATGAAGGTACTATACTCTTCACCTAATCCTCCAAGTGCTGCCTCAATGTAGTCCTCAGTTGACAGTGGTGCTCCAAGCGCGTTTAGAGAGTTAGCAACTTGATTGATTTTTGCCATGTATTCTGACACTGAGGAGCCTAGCTTCTTGAACGTCTTCAGCTGTGCCTTCAGTTGCTTGATTTTTTATTTCACGCCTGCAGCTAAATATTCTTCAAGAGCATTCCAAATATGGTAAGCAAATTCATATTCAACCACACGATTGACAAGTGTTGCTTCCATGGACGACATGAGCCACGCCACCAGGCATTGATCCTGCGCTTCCCAGTCAATTTATGATTGAGTTTCTGTTATGTTAAATTCAGTTTCTGAGCTGAATTTTGAAGGAATTTTTTGTGGATATAAATGATTTTGCAGCTTGTTCATTTTGTTGCATGCTAGGGCTTTCTATTCCTTATTGCTTTGAAGTTGTGTTCATTGAGCTTAATCGAAGAGAACACAGTGAAAGTGTTTTGCCTTAGAAAACTCGTTGGAGTTCTTGAAGTGGCAATTTCATGGCTTCTGATGGGATTAGATTCAGGTTTCATAGATCAAGTAGCTCTGATACCATGTAAGGTATCAGAAACTGTTGATGAAGAATAGAGAAAGGGAGGTAGAAGACGAGAGAGAACGAAGAACTTGGTGAGTGATTATAGTTTTACATTCAATAACAACTTAGAGATCTTTATGTACAGGGTATTTATGCACTGGACTTGATGAGCTGAAAAGTTAGTTGCAACAAGTGCAGCAAGCCTCTAACAATAAGTTTCTACACTCTTTTAATCTCTAACTGCCTTTTAGCTTCTAAATGCTTTGCTGAATCAGCATCTTATACAATCATTTCATGCTTCTTTAACTGTACTTACAGTAACCTATTTTATCAATGATCAGAGCGTAGTAAATATCTATCATGTAAGACCCAGAATCTTTGAAAAGTCTTATTATGATCAAGTCTCAAATCATATAGTTATTTATAGCCTTAATTTCGGAAATCATTTTATTAAAGATAATTAAGGCAAGTTGTGATTTATTGAATTTGAGACAAGTTATGATTTATTATCCAATTTTACAACTATTAGATTATTTTCTATATTCAAATTATAAAGTTGGTAGTTGCGAAATAATAAGGATTTCTATATGATTTGGATTAAATAAGTAATATTTTAAATATTAATACTGCTATTTTGGAAAATGAAGAAATTGAGTATATTATTTCTAATTATTTGGTTGGGACATTTTATTGAAAATAATTTATGAAATTGATGAGCAAATAGTATTTTTATACATTATTATTAATGGATTAGAATTTATTTCTAATTACTATAATATCCCTATTTTTATATGAAATTAGTAAAATGCCCCTAACCCTAATTTTCCACACAACACTTTTACCCCCCTTTTTTCCCTAACCTTTAGCCGCCGAAAACCCCACTCCAATTTGCTCTCTTCTCAGACCTAACAGCCGAGACATGAACCCTTCCCTTTCCTCAAATTAGTCGCAGCAGTAATGGGAAAAAGGAACGAAGAAAAAATGGATCCAAGGGAGAGGGGGCGGAGCTGTGCTCAGAAGAGAGGGTGAGCCATGCGCCGCTGCCACCGTTCAGCCCGTTACCACTGCGCCGTCTGCATCACGCCAGGAGAAAACGACAAGGGGAGGGAGGAAAACTGCGCTGACGCGTCAAGCTTCACCATCGCCGTCGCGTCGCTAGATCCCCGCGCAGGAGGAGCCGTGTCTTCGCGCCGCCACTATTCGCAAAGAGGAGAGGGAGAGAGAAACGTTGAGGCAGAGAGCTACGCGAGGAAGGGTGTGGTCGCGGGCCGTCGTCCTTAGGGTTCCCGAACAGAGAATGGTGTTACTGCCACCGTCGCCAGAGCTGCCACGAAGGAGAGCGAGGGGCAGGGAGCTCGCGGTGGGGGAAGGGCCAGGCGCCGTTGTGCTATGGAGCAGTGTGAGCCGCGCCGGTGCTTTTGGGGTATCACCGCCGCCGTCCCCGGAGTGGCTGGTGTTATCGTCAGAGAAGACCACCGGAGTTGCTGTCCGCCTCTGCCTCGGGGTTCAGATCCACCGCTGCCGGAGCTCCTGGCCGAGCCTCAACCGCCGGGAACACCGCTGCCGCCACCGAGCTCCACTGCCGGTAAGGCTTTTAAGTTGAGTTTCCCTTCAGTTGAGTTTCCTGGAACTTCATCGTTGCTGCGTGTGGTTCAGATCGTCGTTGCTGCTTGGGGCTGACTGCCGGGCTGCCGCCGAACCGGTTTGTAAGTTGTATGGTATTTATGGATGTACGTTATCGAACGAAAGTATCTTTGGGAGCGGTATTGCGGTTTAAAGTTTTAAATAGGCTCATATTTTAGTATTAAATAATATAAGTGTCGTCGTAATGTTTGGAGCTATCAGAGTCGCGCAGCCGGAAGTGCGAGCTTTGGTAGTTAGGGTGTTACATTATGGTATCAGAGCAGTTCTTCCTGTAGAGCCTGAGGAATGGACTGACTATGCTTCAGTTGCATACTCTGAGCGTTTGTCATGTATTAGGTCTTGTCGAATGACGAGAATTAGAGCTTTATGCACATGACGATCTATTGATTAATGCTGTTAGTCTTGCATTGCATAATTCCTGATATTAAGTTTGGCCGGCTTAATACTAGCGAAATATGTATATGAAAGCACTGATGGGTTATCAAAGATGAAATCCTAGTTTTGAGTAAAGCGAATCGCGGGTTTTGGAAAAGTTGGAAACTACTTCTCGAGGCTATTCAGTTATGTGTCTTGAATTCTGTTCGAGTCGACATGTTCTTTCATATCCTAACTTGAAGTTCTTGTTTGCTAGACCTTTTGTAAAGTAATTTGATGTCTTCACTCTATTCCTCTATCCATATGCATTCTCGTTTGACCTTAAGTGCATATGCTGGTTTAAGATCCTTGTTGCATCTATCTTCCTCTGTTTGAGTTCTTCTTGATTCAAGTATTCTTTGACATAGCCTTGAACCTGTCTTAATGTGTTGTGACTTTTAACTCCGGATTCTGAGTCCATTCTTTGAGAAATTGTTGATTCAGTTTTTCTCTTACTTGACAGTGATCACAGCCAATTTTGAGATTTTATAAATTGCTGTTGATTAGATATATACTTTTTTATATATGAGACTTTGAAATTATTTATACAGTTTAACAACTATTTCTTTCTAATACGTTGCCTGTACTTTTACTGGTTTACGCAATTGCACTTATTTTAAAAGAAAATTTTGACCTTCTAGTAATTTTACTATAGTTTCAATGGACATCTTTATTTGATTGTGTATTTGGATATTTTCCGAAATACTGGAAAGAAAGGATTTTTCGCTTTTATTCCGGTTGAGTTTCGGTTGATAAGCTTAACTTAACTTATTTTGAATTGAGTTTGGTTTAGCATACTACATAGTTTATGCCATTGTTGTCCTTTTGAAAATATTGGATTCATAGCTTTCTTCTTATGAACGGACTGGTTCCTTCTTAAGCTTTTCACCTCTATGAATGTCATACGTGATTCTGTTTTTAACTAATCTTTTACATCTTGTGAACATTACCATTGATCTTGGTTTGTCCCCTCTTGTGAATCTCATCCTTATGTGGGTCAGTTTGATTCGTTTCAAGATAGTGCATTGTTTATTCTCCCATTATCTCTACAAGAGTTTTTAGTTAAAGATTTATCATTGAAAAATTACAAATGATTGAGTTGTCTTTTCTATGACTTTTGTATTCTTTTGGATCAATTTAAAACTTGTTTGATATTTCATGTTTAGTGGATCTTGTTTGAACTACTCTAATTTAAGATCCTTTCTTGCAAGGCTTGACTCCTTTTTAGTACATCTTAGACTTCTTGAATGTTCTTCCGAGGTGGTGATTTCAAGAACACTTTTGGAGTCTTGTTTTGAACTTCTTAAGGAAGTTTGAATTCTCTTTAAAGAAATACTAAACGGAAATTATTTTCTGTTGCTTGATTGAGATTGAAACTATTGTTCAATTTTGACGAGGTTAATTTAAAGTTGGCATGCGCTATTTTAAATGAGGTTTGGAAAGCTTCCTTGTTTAGTGGAAATCGGTTCGTTTGTAACGCACCACTTATTTCCTTCACCAAACTGTAAGCAAATTTTTACCTCGGATTTTCTTTTCTAAATAGAGTTTAACTTACTCGTTCGACCTTGCTATAAATGTTATTCACACTTGTTTGAATATGAAATTTTGAGAATTTTGAACAAGCATTTGATTACTTCCGAGTTTTTATGAACTGTTTTTGGTCAAGTTGTGCATTTAATTATCTTTCTAAAATATTTGAGGAAATATTTTAGCTCTTAGCCAAGGTTGTGTGCATTTTGTTTTTAAAACTCTACATAATACTTCAACATGAAATTGAATCAAAGCAAAGCCATGTTTATACTTTGTTACTCTCTTGAAGGATGTTTGTTGTTTAACTTCTCTTTCAGACTGCGAAGTGATTTTTGCAAGCTTTCGATTATTTTATGAACAATGTATTTGGAAGTATTTTAATTATGCTATTGAGTTCTGTGAGCTTTGTCTTGGGTTTGAAATATCCTTTCTGGAAACCTCATACTTCTTCGACTCAGCTTGAGTTTATTTCAAACTGATGCGCTGATTTTCTTCTTATTGATCCTATTGAATTTCCTTGATCCAAGGGTTATCTTTGAAGTTGTCAATTGAATTATGTCTAGCAAACTTCATTGTTTGAGCATCCTTGTTTATCTGAAATTGGATACTCTGTCTCGAATCTATGAGTATGGTCCTTGACATTTGCCTCTCCTTTCTAAAGTTTTGTATCCTTCTGAGTAGACTTGAGAATTGTTTTGATATCACGTGCGACTTGTAGACGTAGTAACGCGATACGTTAGTTCTTTAAGACG
>NC_029791.2:39543670-39552449 GCF_000816755.2 Arachis ipaensis
TGGTTGGATTGTTTGGGCCTAGGGCCGTGGTTGAATTGAGATGGACCGATGGTTGGTTTCGGTATTGTGGTTATGGTTTGGAAATGCGTGAAAGGCTAATTTGGTTCAGCATAGATAAACCTTCTGAAATGCTTTTGAATATTGTTTTAAATAAACAGTTTCTTCTTTCAGAAAAAGGATTTCAGATTTCTCTTTTATTGTAAACGGTTGTTTTTGAAAAGAGGCATAAGATGGTTATTAATCACTGGTACGGTTTATCTTCATGTATCCTATTACAGTAATTCCCAAAAACCCTCTACTGAGAACCCTTTCGAGGATGATGTTCTCACCCCCCTTACATTTTTCCCCTTTCAGGATATGGGCACAGAAGTTACGAAGAGCTTATTTAATTGTTGTTGTGATGTTCTGTATTGTTTTAGTTATGGTTTATTGCACCCTCGCCTTTATCTTGATATAATCTGTAAGAGGGATAGGAATTGTATTGGATTATGTTTGTAATATTATTTATATATATTTATGTATATATATGGATGTACTCTTTATGAGTTGTTGTAAGTTGAATGGTATTTATGGATGTACGTTATCGAACGAAAGTATCTTTGGGAGCGGTATTGCGGTTTAAAGTTTTAAACAGGCTCATATTTTAGTATTAAATAATATAAGTGTCGTCGTAATGTCCGAGCTATCAGAGTCGCGCAGCCGGAAGTGCGAGCTTTGGTAGTTAGGGTGTTACATATCATATATTTTGTTGTTGATAATTTTAACCAATTTTACCGAAAACTCATAGTCAATGGTAATAATAAGTAATAATAGTATAATACATACATATGCTTCTTATCGTCGACAAAACTAGTGGTGAATTTGAAAAATTTTGAAAGTAAAGAATAAAATATATATAATATGATAATAATTCTTACGATTATATTTTGTTATTGTAAATATAGTTAGTCTTCAAATGATCTAATTAGCAAAGTAAAACACTAAAATTATATAATTTTAAATTTCATTCTTTTGGATTTTATGTCTTACAAAGATTAAATAATCTTTTCATTGTCAATACAATCAAATCTATATATGTCACTAAAAAATTATTTAAAAATTCATCTCTCATACAATTACGAAGCCAATTCTTTTTTTATATTCATAGCAGAAGAGAAAGTCCTTTCAACTGATATTGTTACGAAAAAAAACTAAAACTAACTTTAAAAGAAGAAATCAAATATCAATAGATAAATAATATTCTTTTTTAGTCTTAACCAATTTTTGATAAAGAACACCAATCTCATATAAACTTGAGAATTGATAATCAAAACCCACATTTAATATAAAATTCTCAAGTTTATTATCAATTGTCAAAAATTGAGTAGAAAAAACTCCACGGAATGAAATTAAGCTAATTAGATCAACTCTTCCTTATCAAATGTCAAAAATGAGTCTATTAGATTTGACCAAACTATACAAAGAATTAACTCAGTGTTCATCTTTGTAAAATGATTATTGAGCTCTTGAAATTGTCTATCAACACCTACTTGATAAAATATCTCAACTTAAAAATTATGCAAGTTCAAAATCTTTTGAACTGTGTCTTCATCTTTCTTGTGTCACAAAACATATAATTCATTTTTTGAATACTAATATTGTGTTTGCCACAAAACAATGAGACTTCATTGACCAATCATCGAGTAAAAGTGACCAATCATCATATTTTATATCTTATAACCGTTGCTTAGACACTTTAACTAATGCTATAGCATTTATAATATCTTGATTATTCTTTTGTAATGCTTGAGATAACTCTTTAGTAACTCTCAATCTATTTTTCAATTATTTGCAAGTTGAAAATACATTTAAAGAATTAAATGACATTCAATAAATGACATCTTTTGACACCTTATTTTGAATTATTTTCATATTGCTCAACATATTTAAGAATATTGACAAAAAAATATAAAAATTAATCTAAGTATAATTTCATCTTATAAATTACATATAGTGTCTGTAACTCTTCTTTATTAATCACTGGTACGGTTTATCTTCATGTATCCTATTACAGTAATTCCCAAAAACCCTCTACTGAGAACCCTTTCGAGGATGATGTTCTCACCCCCCTTACATTTTTCCCCTTTCAGGATATGGGCACAGAAGTTACGAAGAGCTTATTTAATTGTTGTTGTGATGTTCTGTATTGTTTTAGTTATGGTTTATTGCACCCTCGCCTTTATCTTGATATAATCTGTAAGAGGGATAGGAATTGTATTGGATTATGTTTGTAATATTATTTATATATATTTATGTATATATATGGATGTACTCTTTATGAGTTGTTGTAAGTTGAATGGTATTTATGGATGTATGTTATCGAACGAAAGTATCTTTGGGAGCGGTATTGCGGTTTAAAGTTTTAAACAGGCTCATATTTTAGTATTAAATAATATAAGTGTCGTCGTAATGTCCGAGCTATCAGAGTCGCGCAGCCGGAAGTGCGAGCTTTGGTAGTTAGGGTGTTACATATCATATATTTTGTTGTTGATAATTTTAACCAATTTTACCGAAAACTCATAGTCAATGGTAATAATAAGTAATAATAGTATAATACATACATATGCTTCTTATCGTCGACAAAACTAGTGGTGAATTTGAAAAATTTTGAAAGTAAAGAATAAAATATATATAATATGATAATAATTTTTATGATTATATTTTGTTATTGTAAATATAGTTAGTCTTCAAATGATCTAATTAGCAAAGTAAAACACTAAAATTATATAATTTTAAATTTCATTCTTTTGGATTTTATGTCTTACAAAGATTAAATAATCTTTTCATTGTCAATACAATCAAATCTATATATGTCACTAAAAAATTATTTAAAAATTCATCTCTCATACAATTACGAAGCCAATTCTTTTTTTATATTCATAGCAGAAGAGAAAGTCCTTTCAACTGATATTGTTACGAAAAAAAACTAAAACTAACTTTAAAAGAAGAAATCAAATATCAATAGATAAATAATATTCTTTTTTAGTCTTAACCAATTTTTGATAAAGAACACCAATCTCATATAAACTTGAGAATTGATAATCAAAACCCACATTTAATATAAAATTCTCAAGTTTATTATCAATTGTCAAAAATTGAGTAGAAAAAACTCCACGGAATGAAATTAAGCTAATTAGATCAACTCTTCCTTATCAAATGTCAAAAATGAGTCTATTAGATTTGACCAAACTATACAAAGAATTAACTCAGTGTTCATCTTTGTAAAATGATTATTGAGCTCTTGAAATTGTCTATCAACACCTACTTGATAAAATATCTCAACTTAAAAATTATGCAAGTTCAAAATCTTTTGAACTGTGTCTTCATCTTTCTTGTGTCACAAAACATATAATTCATTTTTTGAATACTAATATTGTGTTTGCCACAAAACAATGAGACTTCATTGACCAATCATCGAGTAAAAGTGACCAATCATCATATTTTATATCTTATAACCGTTGCTTAGACACTTTAACTAATGCTATAGCATTTATAATATCTTGATTATTCTTTTGTAATGCTTGAGATAACTCTTTAGTAACTCTCAATCTATTTTTCAATTATTTGCAAGTTGAAAATACATTTAAAGAATTAAATGACATTCAATAAATGACATCTTTTGACACCTTATTTTGAATTATTTTCATATTGCTCAACATATTTAAGAATATTGACAAAAAAATATAAAAATTAATCTAAGTATAATTTCATCTTATAAATTACATATAGTGTCTGTAACTCTTCTTAATATTATTTATTGATTTAAACCACCTCTACTAAAAAATTTCTTCATCGTCTAATGCTTCAATTATCTTAGACATCTTTTTATGAAGTATGTCTTTTTGTTTGCACAAAGCTCCAATAAAATTGCACAAAATAATTAACAAAATAAAAACCAAAGTAATTTTAATTTGCTTCTTTTGTAATAGACATCATAGCTAACCGGAGTTGGTGGATAAAGCAATAAACATAAAAATAGTAAGAATTTTCTTTCAAAATAATACTCTTTACATACCTTGAATAACATTTGCTCCTTGGTAATATGTTGCACTAGATATGTGGCAGGCTTCATCATTTAAAACAGCAAACAATTTATTCTAATATTACAATACATGAAACCAAACTAACAAGTAAGACAAATAATACATCAACCTATCATTGTATTATTATATAGGATCAAAATTATAATGTGTCTATTACTAACAGTCTATATTATCAACTCACATCAATAAATCATTAACGAAAATAATGTAGGGACTATAATATAGGTCACACTAGTCAATTTCAAAAACATGTTTAATACAATTAAAATCTTGAGAACAATTTTAGGACACAAAATCAATCTCAACACCAAATTATAATCACCAACCATATCTCTAATTAAAAACAGACGAAATAAACATATCTTTACTCTTATCTGTCCTTTCACCCTAAAACAAAAATGAAAAAAAAGATGTATTTATTATTTAGTTTTTTCTTTTTCTTTTCTCTAATTTTGAGGCAAGTCACCTTTTGGAACCTACCATTGTGAATTTCCACTGCTAAATATGAATAAATATTACCATTAAGGATTGAGTACCAACTTTGAGTACTGAGTCCATTGCAAGGATGACCAAATATACCATTATGGGTTGAGTATTAAGCTTGAGTACTGAGTAGAGTCCTCTTCTTTTTCATTATTATTTATTATCAATAGGTTGTTAGCGTTTAACGGGAAAACAATCACTGTTTACCGGATGAAGCATTTAACAATAATTTTTAACGAGTGTAAAAAAGCAAGATGAAACAAATTTGCTTCGAAATCCTAAATACTTTATTATTCTTCTTTTATTCATTGAATTTTGGATGTCCTTATCAAGTGATTTTGGTGTTTAGATATTTTTGTATTTGAGATGAATTTAAATGTGTTTGAAAAGTATTTAGTTTGCTATGAATTATTTTGGACGTGGCCTTAGAAAATTAATTACTTTTTAGGAATGTTTAATACTTGTATGGTCTAATAACGTTATACACAAATGTTACTGCTTTTATTTTAATAATTTGGAGAAAATGAAAAGAATGAGTGAAATAAACATTTTAAAATGACTACCGATGAATTTGTGACGAGTTAAAAGAAATAATTGAGAAAAATCATCATATATCACATTTCTTATTAAATTAAAAGGAAAATTCACTCAACATAAAGAGCTGATTATTTTAAATAAAATGTTGCTGATAAAAAAATAAACAGAACAAGTAAAGCTAACAAAGATTAAGTGAAAGAAATAGTGATAGAGACTTAAAGAATATTAGATGATTTGTACTCGTAAGAAATAAAAAGAATGAAAATAAAAATTAATTTGATTAATATAAGGAATTAGAAAAAATAGATTAAATAGTACTTGCAAAAAATAAAGAAATAAGATACTAAGAAAAGTAGAAGAAATGGTGTCCAGAAGAAACGTGGAAGAATGAAATAACATAGAATCCGCAGAGAAAATATGAGATTTTACGAGAGAAATTTTATGAATGAAAATCAAATTAAATCTCATTTAAATCTTTCTTTTAGTTTTTGAGTTTTTTATGGATTTGAGTTCTATTTAAACTTCCATTGTTAATTAATAAATTAATAAATTCGACAAAATTACTGTATATATATACGACAAAATTCGAATTTTCGATACTTACTTAAATGAATGAATCAGTGGATTATTCAACCAATTTGAATTGGTTATTATTTAAAAGTTAACTAGTTAAAAAATTAATATAATTGATTTTTAGATAATAAAAACAATGACCAAAGATTCATTAGTTAAATCGCATTTATCTTTAACTAAAATGAATCTATCCTAATAATTCCATTATGCAATGCAAATTATCAGGCTTCTGGAAATCGAATTAGATATCGAACCGTTTTAGTTATTGGTTTACTAGTTTATAGGTCTAATCGGTCCAACTGTGATTTAATTGAAATAACTATTTTATAATAAAATAATAAATAAAATATAAATAAAGATACTAAAACATAATTATATTCTAACATAAACCTTAAAATGTTATCCAAATTAAAAGTATTATATCACCGAAAGTGTTATAATCTCATCTAAGAACAAACTAGTAGATAATATCCAAATATCAAATATCCAAATATCAAAGACAAATATTAAAATTTGTTATTAATCATCAAAATCAAAAGAGAAGAGCCATAATCAAGAACTTTCAACTATTTTGTTGGATCACACACTCCCAAATGGTAATTCCTTCATTACTCTTAAACAACTCTTTTAACTTTGTTAGGAGAAATTTTTCAATTAAATAATCAAAGCACAACACAAAGAATGCAAAAAATTAAGTTGCACCCAGCATAAGAATGCAAAAATAACATGAAAAGTAGCAACACAGCAAACAAACAGCACTATAAAAAAGTAACAACAATCAAGAACAACAAACACAGTAGTGAACAAACATCAACAATCAAAATCATCAAGAACAAATCGCAACAATCAGCAACAACAATAAACACAACATTGAATAATTAAATAAAAAAATACATCTGAACAACAAGAACAGTTCCATAATTGTTGTAAAATAAAATAATCTAAATTACTTATAACAGGAAAACCTAAGAAAATCATTACTCATAACAAGAACAACTCAATAATATTCAATAGTGTTCATGATTCATCATTAGTAATAAAAATCAGTCTGCAATTAAATCATTAATCATGAATGAACAAACTAAATTATATTGATTCAAGAAACCTTAGAAAACTCAAAACAGAGATAAGCAAGAAATTACTTAAAAAAAAAAAACAATGAACGAAACAGAGATTCAGGGTTTTAAATGAGGGAGAGGGAGCTCAAATGAGGGCTGAACAATGGCAGAAACTCAGTCAAAACAAAGGCCTAAGTGTGACGATATTAGCGGGCTGGAGCAGAAACGAGAACTTGAGGCAAGCTCGAACAAGCGACGAAGAAGGAGCAGTGTGGTGGAAGCATGACGATACAGAGGTGGCGGAAGCTCAGAACAGACACGGAAGAGGTTGCGACGGAGTTAAGGGAGCTAGTGTCGGTGGGACAGTGGCTGCGCGACGGAGGCAGGAGGTTGCGATGGAGTTCATGATAGTGACTTCAAAGTTCGAATGGTGGCTGCGCGATGGAGGGGAAGGAAGTTGCGACGATGGCTTCGAGGTTGTGACAGCGGCTTTGAAATTGTGACGGCGGCGGTAGCAAGGCGGTGGCTGGACGGAGAAGGACAAAGAGAGTGGCCAAGGCCGAGTGACGAGGGTGAAGACTGAAGAATGACTTTGGCTGCTGCGCGTTAGAGACTTAGGGTTTATGGGTTCCAAACACAAACCAAACGACATCGTTCAGATCAATTTTCAAAAAACCGATCGAATCCTGGTTTGGTTCGACCGACAAGTTCTCAGCTGTTTAACGATTCAAAGCCGGTTTCTAATTTTTCTGATTTTGACGTCTAATCAATTTGTTTTTTGTTCCGGTTCACAATTTGACCGGTTCAACCGATCGTTTCGAACCGGTTTTCGGAACCTATCAAATTATTGAAATAAAAGCGTAGTGTCTTTTTCCTTGCCGATGGCAATACCGTTTTTGTTTCTTTTTCTTTTGATATATAGAGAAAAAGGTGGGGGCTTGAACCTTGGAAATTTGCAAAGTAGGAGTGTGGAGAATTAAACATATTTTGTAGACAAAAGTTGGTCCAGTCCTTATCTAACCTGATTTTTTGTTTTATATCATTTACTTAGATGCTCCTCGACTAGGCAAAGCATTTGATATATCCTCTCAATATATAGTTTTTATTATATTTTTTACGATATATATACCTTTAATTGATTTATATTTTTTCCATATATATTATATACTATAAAGATATTTGAGCAATATCTCACGTTACTTTCAATAAAAAAAAAAAAACCTTGCATTACTTAACTACGTGTACCACCTAATATACATATTATATATCATATCAATATCATGTTGAATGATCTGCAAAAATATGAGCCGAGATTATTTAATTAAACTAACTAGAATTTACCTATATATATATATGATGTTAATGAAATTAAAGTATTACTCAAGGTTATGCCACATACAGCATCATAAGCCACAATTAGCAATAAGCTAAGAGATGATCTACTCATCTATTTATGAGGACCGCTAATAATTACTATTATAATAAGAATAAATACAATAATCAGTTACGAGGTGTTTATTGAAAAAGAAGAGAAAAGAATAATCACTTATGAGAAAGCGAGAGAAACTAGTACACATGCAGGTTTTTCGGATTAATTAGAACATGTAATAGCAACATTTTATTCAGCGTAGTTTTTAAGAAAGCAAAAGTAGTGATGCGTTCTAGTATTTAAGAATTTGAAGTAAACAAACTATTTATATATATTTGATTTGTCGGCATATTTCTTCGACAATTTCTCATATTTTAGTAAATTTTGCCAGTAGTACTTTATAATAACTTTAAGTTTAAATAAGTTTTAATTTTGTCACTTTAAAATACATTCTTTCATATAAATTTTATTGTGAAAATAGTACGTACCTAATTAATTTTGTTTCTAATAATAAATATTAAAACAAAATAATCTGTATTTTATATGAAAGAAGAACCTTTATTTAATCCTAAATTTTTGTAAATTTTGAGAAGCACTTTAGAGATTTATATTTTTTCCTATGAAATTTAACTATACATTAAAACACAAAAAGGTAATTTTTTAGGCTTAATTATATG
>NC_029791.2:39552570-39554260 GCF_000816755.2 Arachis ipaensis
GCAAGAATGAAATATTATTTTTCTTTTTTGTTTAATTTTTTAACTCTTCACAATAATAATTCAAACTCCTAAATCTTATTCATTCTCTATCTTAAAAGATCAATTCTTGATTTAAAAAATATTAACTAATCAATTTTTATCAGTCAATATTAATCAACTTTTTAAAATTTATTTTTCTTATCTTAAATTTTAGATTCTAAATTATATATGAATGGTTAATTTCACTTTTTAAATTATAAATAATAAACAATAAAGTTAGTCTAATATTCACTAACCAAAAATTAATGCTTTGTACTTAAAAGAAAGAAAACAGATTTCCTAGCAAAACTGCTACCTAAATCTTTTGTGATCCGTTGTCGCATAATACTAAAATATATTCTTTCTGTGTATTTCTGATAGAGTTATGGTATATATACACTAAAACCAGTTATCAAAATTAATTATTAATATAAAATACATATTAAAATATAAATATATAAAAAATAAATTAAACCATACATGTATTTATATAAATATATTAGTGACTAATTTTAATAGTTAATTTTGATATACAAATAATATTTTTGTTTATGATAATATCATTAGCATAACCTAAAGAAACCTTATATGATCTAAAAAGAAAGAAAGAAAGAAAGAAAGAAAGAAAGAAAACACAGTTTAATTAACATATCATTAATATGTTAATATGTTCTGAAATTTGACTCATCTGGTTATTAATCATTATGATCTCTAGACAATCTTATATGCTCGATCAAACCAGCAAGGTGACAATGTTGGAAACTTCGACCAATAGTTACCAAAGATCCCTTTTAATGCGAAGTTTTTACTTAAGATCCCTTGTTTGACCAATATCATCATTTTGGATTACCAATAAAGAAAAAAAAAATAATAAAAATAGGGATTTAATATTGGACCATAAAGAAGAATTTCCCTAATAATAAATAACGTAGTAGTATCTGAGTTTCACTTAGGATTCTGGTTTTCTTGGATTCAATAAGAAGCAAGCAACACACGTGCATATGCTTAAACACACAGATTTTCCAAAAGACGCTTTAGGACACAATTTTCTAACCCTTTTCCATCAAATCTTTGAAATCTCTTATTATTACTCTCTACTCATTCTTCAAAATTTAACTTTTGTAGTGTCCGTCTCAAATCTGAATCTTAATTCCCAGCCATATGGTTGAGTATTTTGTGCAAATTTCAAAGCCAATATAGCTAGACTAAATTAATATTTTAATTTGAAACATATTATAAGCAGAGATTATTAGAGAAACACAAGTAGGCTACGGCCCCTCTTCCTAAGATTTCTCCTTACAGTCCAAAAGAGAGTCTTCGGTGTTTGAGATCCGAGCTACACATGCATTCAAGTGTCACATTCCCACCCACCTTCTTTTCTAAAACTCATGCATGTTTAATTTATATTTATATTTTCATTTCTTTTTTATTTTTAGTAGTATAAAATAAGTTTGGATTAAATCAACAACAATACTAGGGAGAAAACACCATTCACTCAATAACTTAGCCAGCAAGTATTAAGCTGACGAAATCACCCATCATTACTAGTCACTTACCATTATTGTCAGCCACATTATCCCACCACCACCGCCTATGCTACTAAACTTTAAATCGTAAATTTTAAATTTAACCCTCTAAATCATAAATTTTAAATTTTAAATTCTATGTTCTA
>NC_029791.2:39555674-39582564 GCF_000816755.2 Arachis ipaensis
TGTTGACTCCAAATAATACTTTTCTTTAAACCAAATGAGTTTTGATTCTCATATCCTATGTTGTTAGTTCTTTAATTTATTTTATTAAATACTAATATGATATTTTAATAAAAGCAGCAGAAAAAATATTTTGTCACATTAATATTTTAATTTGACAACACAGTAAAATTTAACCTATCACGTACGAGATAAGTTAACAAAAACTTTTCGAATGCAATGAAAAAAATAATTCACTGGATCAAAAAATACTATAAAAATATTTACACAAAAAATAAATTATGTGCCTTCGGTGATGAATATTGCTTTTCTTTAGTTTTATGTTATCTTCTTCAACATGCCCGAGGCCTAGCTAGCCAAATGTTCGTGTAATATGACATTGTTTTCAATACCGATAACATATAAATAACTCTATGTAGGTAGATATATATGTTAAGTAATGTGTATTATACTATATTTGATGCTAACCATTCAATGCATTATTATTCAGATCAGACTCTTATGCATAGAGATAGAGATATAATTCATAAATGCAATTTGTTTGCATGTAGATATGGACACTGTTTTAGGTTCATATTTGTCCTCCATGCGTTGTTGTTGCACATACACAATATCATGTGTCAAAAATATATACATTCTTTTCTAAGAGTGTACTACCCTTTACTTTGCTTACGTAGCCACGTTCTATCCTTACATTGTCACATGGGGTAGCAATGACCTTATCGCATCCATAAAATAAACAAGAATATGTGAGGATAACACAAGGATTGTTTCTATAATAAAATAAATAAATTTTTATTTCAAAAAAAATTAAAACAAATTTAAATATAGAGACTTTTATTTTTGGAGTAAATTGGGTGGACATCTCCTGATTATGTCATCAATTTATTTTTGGGCAAGGATCGAGTCTGGTCCTCTAATTCTGATGTGATTTCTCCCGCCCCTCTATATAAATCATATCCACGTATCATTCACATTTCACTTCATTTTCGATCGTCTTTCACTTTTATCATTTCACTTTTTTTCTTTTGGTAATAAAATTATCATTTCACTTTTACTCCCTTCTTCATTCTCTTTTCAGTTAAGGTTTTTTTTTTATTTTAATTTTGTTTTATTATTTAATTTATTCATTTTAACACATATTAGGCAGGTGCATTTTTTTAAATATTGGCATGCATAGTTATGATACACTTGTGCGTTTTACTAGTATATTAGAGGCTAGTGAAAATCGCTATCCACGATTTGTAAGTGGTAACAAGAGGAGAAAAAAAAAATAAAAAAATGGAGAAGGCGATTACTGTGTTGTGAGAAAGTATGGTGGAGCGACTTGATGTATATATGGTGGAGGCGACCTGTGAGATAAAAAAAATTTAAATCTCAGTGGCTATGAATAGCAACTTAAAAATGCAGACTTTGCGTTCATTTTGTAATTTCTCCTCCTATCTTTTTCATTTTTGCTTTTTTGGTATTTTTTTGTTCTTGTATGCTATTTCGAAAAAAAATTAATGAAAAAAAAAAAACAAGTTATAGAGTTAGTTTGAGAGTATATTATAATGGTCAAATTTTATTGTTGACATCCGAATGTGTAAGATTTATGTTTGAAAATTCATGTGATATTATTGTTCTTTTCACAATATTATTTGAGGAACTAATTTGTAAAAAGATAGATACTCAAATTTTGATGAAGAGAGTGATTAGTATTGTGTACAAATATTCTATAATAGTATTTGAAGGATTCATATAATTCGAGACAAAGTATGTCACTAACAAAGAAACGGTGTAAGAAATATTTTTAATATATCACAAAAGTAGATTAGAAGCATTCGTCATTGAGCTATATGTTAAGTTCAAACAGTTGCCTTATGGGGTTGAAGAAGTCGATGAAAACATATAAGTTGAGGAGGCTATAATATATAGTGAAAGCGCAGACGGCTCTGAAGAAAACTATGAAATAGATGATCTAAACATAGATGGCAATGATGTTGATTGCACTGTTGAGACAGATGTAGAAGTGGCAAATGCATGCATTCGCAAGCCAACATTTGTTCAGAAAGCCGTCTTTTATATGCGCTTTGGACTTTGTGACTTTGAATGCATTAGAGTTTCCTGAGTATGTGAATACTGGTATGTGAATATGATATTAATAAAGTAGATTTATATTTTTTCTGTACTATAAGATGATGATTATACTATGGTTGCTAATTGTAATGTAAATTCCTTTTCGTGGTATTGTTGTAAACTCACCTGTTGTTGTAGACGGCGAATTTGTTGTTGGGATGGAATTTAGTTCTAGACTGTGATCGCGGTTATCAAAGGTTATACCATTCATAGAGGAGTTAGCTACCGGGTCTATGAGTCTGAACCAACGACATTTTATATTAAATATGTATAACATGGAAATAATTATGATTGGCTTATCAGGACTAGTTTGATTTGAAAGAAATATTATTGAAAAATAAGATGTTATAACAATAGTCACACTTGTACCAGATCTATTATTTCTCAGGACCACTACAAACTAGACTCCGACACAATTGCAGAAGCAATAAAGCTACTAGTGAAAGTTGACCCATCTCTAAAGGTACGATATGAGAATGCAGATGTTCAGGCAAAGTTTAATCATACGGTGAGCTATCACAAAGCATGGTTGGCTAAGCAAAAAGCAGTGAAAAAACTTTTTGGTGGTTGCTGATGAGTGGATATTTTATACCCTTTTTAGTATTGTTTTCCTAGTGTTTTTTGTTATGTTTCATTGATTTTTATTAAGTTTTAGTAGGTTTTAGTGCAAAAATCACTTTTTGAATGCTACTTTGAGTTTTGTTATTTTCCTACGATTTTAGGTGATTTTTGGGTGATTTTGGCAAGTTTTAGAAAAGTCTGATTCAGAGGCTGAGAAAGGACTGCAGATATTGTCAGATTCTAACCTCCGTGCATTCAAAGAAGCATTTCTGGAGCTACAGAGGTTCAAATGGCGCGCTCTCAACGGAATTAGAAATCTAACTTCTAGGGCTTTCCAGCAATATATAATAGTCCATACTTGTCTTTGAAAATGAAGGCCCAAAACGGGCGTTGAACGCCCAAACCACCCCCTTTCTGGCGTTCAACGGCCCAAAGGGAGAAAGCTTGGCATTTGGACGCCCCAAGGGGAGCAGGAAATGCCCAGAACTTGATTTGAATGCCAGGAATCAGCCCAAACACTCATCAAGTGGGCCCCCAAAGTGGATTTTAGTACTTCTTAGCTTATTTTATTTCCCTTTCATAATTTTTAATTAAAAACAATATCTTTTAGGTTCAGTCTTAGAGTTTTTATTATAAATAAGAGACTTCCTTCTTTTTGAGGACTATGCCTCCTGGGAGGGGAGAAGCATAGACATATTACATTGCATTTTATTAAAGCATGAGCAACTAAACCTCCTAGGTTAAGGTTAGGAGCTCTGCTGATCCTCATGGATTATTAATATTACTGTTTCTATTTCAATCTATGTTTGATTCCATTCTAAGATGTATCTTCATTCTTCAAACTAATGAAACCGGGTGGAACGAGAGTATGATCTATTTTCTACAAGGGTTCTTGCGAGTCCCTAGCGGGATAGCATTGAATCACAAGCTTGATTATACATCTCTTAGACGGCTAATCCATGACTTCATTGGGGACATGGGAACCTCTATTTAGCCGAGGTACAGGGCGATTAGGGCCTTTGTGGTATAGACTAGAATCATGAAGCTTCATTCTCCAATCCGAAAGATTCAACCTTGTATGTGGCGTTTTAAGTAGGATCACCAGGGATTGAATTGCTAGAGCTTTACCCTCATTCAGATTGGATGACCATTAGCACTGGCGTGTGATCTGAAGCAGAGGAGATTAACGACCACTAGCCCTGGCGTTAATCACTTACAATTTGCCATGGAATAATTCATCCATTGTTGGAGTAGACAGTAAGAAAAGTTGATTCAGAAAGAAGAAGCATCTCCGAAGCCTCAACCGATTTCTTATCATTATTTTCACACCAATTCAGTAATTCTTTCCTTATTCTATTTTTATGTGTTTTTCACAACCACTATCTTTTCTATCTACCTGACTAAGATTTGTAAGATAGCCATTGCTTGCTCAATCCGATAATCCTCGTTGGATTCGACCCTCACTCACCTGAGGTATTACTTGGATGACGCGGTGCACTTGCCGGTTCATCTGTGTGAAATTTGTGGAGTTCAATTTTGCGCACCAGTTGGAAGGCCTCATATGAGGCTCTGTCGACGTGGTCTGAAGTTATGTGTAAAAAAGAACTATCAGTGGCTGTGCAATTCAAAATGGTGCCTGCTTATCGAGGGAATGAATTGGCTCAGGATGTCTAGGTATTACTACAAATGTTTTGGAATTTTTACCCTTGCATTAGAGCATTTAGACATTACAGACCAGTTGTGCAAGTAGATGACACACACTTATATAGTAAAGGCATCCACTTTTAAACCCATATTTGGAGGAGAATCAGCAGATCATCTAGATCCTTACAATCAAAATATGTTGTTTGATACAATGAACACTATAGATAGGCAAGACATGCCAAACCCCAACTAAATTCACTTATCCAGTTGAAGTCACAAAGCAACGGTAGAAATTCTCAATGGATTGACTCCAGTGCTAGATTTATCACAGAATAAGGTTGTACCAAACAATATAATGTGAGCTTTGATATACCTTTGTTTGGTAACAATAGCGGTCAAGTCTATTGGTGTGGGAATTTAGAATATCCACAGCTTAACCGGCAAGTGCACCAGGTCATCCAAGTAATACCTCAGGTGAGTGAGGGTCGATCCCACGAGGATTGTCGGACTGAGCAACAATGGCTATCTAATTAGTTTATTTAGGCGAAAAAAAAGGGTTTTGATGGTTGAGATTCACATAAAACAAACATCAAAAGCGTAAAGAAAGCAATAACAGGTTTGGTGTAAAAACAATGAGAGAAAACAGTTAAGGTTTCGGAGATGTTTACTTTTCCGGATTAAAAGTTCTTACTAACTATTTTAACAATGCATGATTCATTTCATGGCAAACTGTAAATGTCTAAACCCTAATCTTTTAGTGATTTAGCCTCTTCTAACCTTCATTAACCGCCACTTTCGTGGTCACTTAATTCTGATTAGAGGGCTAAGTTCAAAAACTAGTTTATGGCCACAAAAACCCTAATTACCCAAAGCTAACAGGATTATATGTCACATATCCCAATTAGTTCATGTAACGAGCAATTTAGGAGGAATTTGTTTTCAGGCTGTTGTTCAAGCGAGATAACTCTCTCAAGAATCACAAGAACTCATGTAGAATAAGGGTCATACTCTCATTCCACCCAGATTCATAAGATTAAGAACGAAAATAATCCTTGAAATTGAATCAATATATTAATTAAAATATAAAAACAATGGTCTTAATCCATAGAAATAAACAGAGCTCCTAACCTTAATTAAGGAGGTTTAGTTGCTCATGACCTACAGAGAAAACTAGGGTTCTGAAAAGTGAAACGTACGGAAGAGAGAAGATCCAAGATGCCCCAAAGGGTAAATATTTTCCCTTTTATATCTAACATAATTTGATTTGAAATTAAAATAAAATATTCAATTCTAAATCTAAAAGATTTTGTTTGTAAATAAAAGATAAGACAACAATTAAAAGCTAAATCCCACTAAAGATGCTCACTTGGGTGAGTTTGACCCATATTTTGGCATTTTTTTGGCGTTTAGCGCTGACAAGGGAAAGTTCTGGCGTTTTTCTGGCGTTTAGCGCCGGCAAGGGGAAGTTCTGGCATTTTTCTGTCCTCTTTGGGCGCTAAACACCAAGCTCAGCGTTTAGCGCCAAAATTGGCAGTGATTCTAGATAAAAAGTGTAAGCTATTATATATCGTTAGAAAGCTCTAAAAGTTGGCTTTCCAACGCCGTTAGAACCGCATCAATTGGATCTCTTTAGCTCAAGTTATGCTCATTAGAATTCAGGGAGGTCAGGGTTGACAACATCTACTTTCTTCCTTTGTTTTTGCACAAAACTCTGCCAAATTTGCTCGAATTTCACCTGAAATAATAAAAATGAGGTCAGGGTTGACAACATCTACTTTCTTCCTTTGTTTTTGCACAAAACTCTGCCAAATTTGCCCGAATTTCACCTGAAATAATAAAAATACTAAAATAACTCAAAGTAGTATCCGAAGAGAATTTTTGTACTAAAATATAATAAAACTTAATAGTTTCTAACTAAAAACAACTAGAAAATGAAGGAAAAAGGGTACAAGATGCTCACGCATCACAGCACTAAACTTAAACTGTTGCTTGTCCTCAAGCAATCAAAATAATATAGGACCAAAAAGAGAAAATGCCTAATATTCGAGTGTTCATTTAAGCTCAGATCTGGTCACTGAGTGGGGCTAATGACATTCTAATTTTGAATAGCTTTGGCATCTCACTATCCTTTGAAGCTCAAAGGCATTGGTATCCTTCAGAACTAGAAGTCGGATGATATTATAGATTCTCTTCTTTAGCCTCTAATTGATTCTTGAACACATCTTTTTCTTGGTACTTTGCACCTTGAGCCTAGCCATGACTCTAAGTGTTTTGTCTTGAAGCTTAACTTGATTCAAGAACACCACAAGCACTTAACTGGGGAACTCCTTGAGTTCTAATTTTTCTTTCTACTTCTCCCATACAGTGGTGCTTAGAGCCGTAGGCATACTCTTGTAACAGCAATTGGTCACGACTTTAAGTGTTCAGTCTCAAGGGTTATTTGACACTCTCACACCACAAGCATATGGTTAGGGAAAACCACTCTTTTGAGCTTTTAGATCAATTTTGACCCTCCTAACCATTGATGCTCAAAGCCTTGGACCTTTTTTTCTTTATTTTTCTTTCTTTTACTTTTTGTTTCTTTTTGCTGTTTATTTTGCTTCAAGAATAAATTTCTTTCTTATTTCAGAGAGTCTATAATACTTCTCTAAGTCCTTGTTCCTCAAGAACCAATATACTCAACTCCAATATCAAATATGCACTGTTCAATGAATACATTCAGAAATAGAGATATGCCACCACATCAAAGTAACTTGAATAAATCATAACATACAACTCAAATCTTATGCATTTTACTACTTTTTCTTTTGATTTTTCTTTAAGCTCAGTGAGCAATACATGAGAAATCTTTCAAAACATAAAATAAAAAAATAAAGAACTAAACTAGAAAGCAAGAAAATCCTAATAGTAATCATGCAAAAGCTAGAATAGAAAATAGGAAATAAGGTAAAAATACTAAAAAAACAGAAGATAAGATAAGGGATAATGAAACTTAACCACCTCAGTCATGGTGGCTACTGCTCCCTCTTCTTAGAGTCAAATGCCATCTCTTCATACCCCCTTTTTGGCACTAAATGCCCTCCCTGGCATTTAGCTCCCAATCCATTTGGTTCAATGTACTCCGGGGCGTTCTGTTCTTCCTTCTAAGTCCTCTTGTCCCTGTTCTAAAAAGTGTGCATGATCACAAACTAGATTAAACCTAGAAAAACTGTGAAAATCAATGAAAAATAAAATGAAAATCTAACTGGAATTAAACTAAAATAAAATAAAATTAAGGATACTTATGGTTGGATTGCCTCCCAACAAGCGCTTCTTTACCTTCACTCGCTTGACGGTCAGCTCCTCTAAGGAGGGTTATAGGGGCTCAGGTCTTCACCCCTCACTGTGAACTTTTTTCCTGTGCTCTCATGGATCAGCTCAATATGTTCAAGGGACAGGATCCTGTTCACTGTATGAGGCAGGATTGGGCTTGCAGTGAATACCACCCTCATCCCTGGTGAAAAGTCTTCAGAAGGAATCTTCTTGTTCCTCCATCCCTTAGGAACTTTCTTCTTGGGAACTTCCTCCTTGGTGGATGAGGCACACCCAACACCAAACTTAGGTTTGATGTGAGGGGAAATTATATTGGTTCCTACCAAAGGAGGAGGCTTAAACACTGAATTCTGCGTGCAAGTACCTCCTTTGTCAGAGGGTGGTGGATGTTTAAAAACCTTGAAAACTATGTAGTCCTCATGCAATGTCAGCACCATTTCACCTCTCTCAACATCAATCAGGGCTCTCCCAGTGGCTAAGAATGGTCTCCCTAGGATGATGGGGTCATTTTATCCTCCCCATGTCAAGTATCACAAAGTCTGCTGGAAGGAATAGCTCTCTAACCTTGACCAGTACATTCTTCACTAGCCCATATGCCTACCTCAAGGACTTGTCAGCCATTTGCAGGGTTATCCTTGTCGCTTGTGCTTCTTGGATTTCCAACTTCTTCATCAAAGACAGAGGCATCCAATTTATGCTTGAGCCAAGGTCACATAGTGCTTTCTCAAAAGTAATAGTCCCAATGGTACAGGAGATCAGAAAAGCTTCTAGGATCGGGCATCTTCTTGGGTAGCTTCCTCTGAATCAGTGCACTGCATTTCTTGGTTAAGACTACAGTTTCATCTCTCTTCAAGGCCTTCTTCTCAAACAGCAAGCCTTTCATAACTGTCACGTAGGGAGGCATCTTCTCCAACACCTCAGCAAAAGAAATATTAATGTGTAACTTTTTAAAGATTTTCAAGAACTGAGTGAACTGCTCATCTTTGGTCTCCTTTTGAAGCTTCTAAGGGTGTGGTACTTTAGGCTCTTGTGCCACCAGTGATGCGTGTAACAGTGTACTCCCAGCCTTTTCTTGAGCCTTTTCTTCCTCCAGCTCCTTAGCAACTTGTACTTTCTCCTTTGGCACGGATTTAGTATCCACTATGATGGTCTTGAACTCTTCTCTTGGGGTGGGCACTGTGTCACTAGGAAGAGTGAGAGGTCCCTCAGGTATTCGCTTGATCATCTAATCCTTTCGTATCTCCAGATTCCTAATTGAGGTCCTGAATTCCTGCATAAAACTTTTTGAGAGTTCTGCAACAATGGATGCCAAGTCAAGGGTACTCTGAGGTTGTGACGGTTGAAAAGAAAGGTTGTTGAATTGATTCTGATTGAAACCACCTTGAGAATTGTTGGCATAATTCGGTTTCTGTCTCTGAAGTTGCTCCGTCCACTCAAAGTTTGAGTGATTCCTCCACTCTTGATTAAAAGTCTGAGAATAAGGAGTATCAAAGGGGTTTCTGGAGGATTTTCCCATGTAATTAACCTGCTTAGGTGTACACTGGCCATAGTTTTAGAGAGAAGCCACCACTCATATCATAAGAAACATCTGGGGGAGTGGTACACGGAATTGTGATTGCACACTTTTCACACAACTCCGTGCAGCTGACCAGCAAGTGCACTAGGTCGTCCAAGTAATACCTTACGTGAGTAAGGGTCGATCCCACAGAGATTGTCGGCTTGAAGCAAGCTATGGTCATCTTTGTAAATCTCAGTCAGGTAGATTCAAATGGTTATGGGATTTTGATAATTGAAATATAATTAAAACAGAAAATAAGATAGAAGCACTTATGTAATTCATTGGTGGGATTTCAGATAAGCGTATGAAGATGCTTTGTTCCTTCTGAACCTCTGCTTTCCTATTGCCTTCATCCAATCATTCATACTCCCTTCCATGGCAAGCTGTATATTGGGGGATCACCGTTGCCAATGGCTACCGTCCGTCTTCTCAGTGAAAATGGTCCAAATGTGCTGTCACCGCACGACTAATCATCTGTTGGTTCTCACTCATGTTGGAATAGGATCCATTGATCCTTTTATGTCTGTCACTACGCCCAACACTTGCGAGTTTGAAGCTTGTCACAGTCATCCCATCTCAGATCCTACTCGGAATACCACAGACAAGGTTTAGACTTTCCGGATCTCAAGAATGGCCGCCAATAATTCTAGCCTATACCACGAAGGTTCTAATCCTAGATTAGAAACCCAAGAGATATGCACTCAAGCTATTACAGATAGAACGAAGGTGGTTGTCAGGCACGCGTTCATAAGTGAGAATGATGATGAGTGTCACGGATCATCACATTCATCAGGTTGAAGTACGAGTGAATATCTTGGAATAAGAATAAGCTTGAATTGAATAGAAAAACAATAGTACTTTGCATTAATCCATGAGGAACAGCAGAGCTCCACACCTTAATCTATGGGGTGTAGAAACTCCACCGTTGAAAATACATAAGTGAAAATAGGGTAGACATGGCCGAGTAGCCAGCCTCCCATGGAGGTCTCAGAATGTAAAAGTTACATAATTTGTTCCAGAGATGAAAATACAATAGTAAAAGGTCTTATTTATAATGAACTAGTAGCCTAGGGTTTACAGAAATGAGTAATTAATGCAGAAATCCACTTTCGGGCCCACTTGGTGTGTGCTTGGGCTGAGTATTGAAGCTTTCACATGTAGAGACTTTTCTTAGAGTTAAACGCTAACTCTGGTTCCAGTTTGAGCGTTTCACTCCAGCTTTTATGCCAGTTCTGGCGTTTAACGCCAGAATAGGGTAGAAAGTTGGCGTTTAAACGCCAGTTTGCGTTATCAAAACTCAGGCAAAGTATAGACAATTATATATTGATGGAAAGCCCAGGATGTCTACTTTCCAACGCAATTGAGATCGCGCCAATTGGGCTTCTGTAGCTCTAGAAAATCCATTTCGATTGCAAGGGAGGTCAGAATCCAACAGCATCTGCAGTCCTTTTTCAGCCTCTGAATCAGATTTTTGCTCAGGTCCCTCAATTTCAGCCAGAAAATACCTAAAATTACAGAAAAACACACAAACTCATAGTAAAGTCCAGAAATGTGATTTTTATTTAAAAACTAATAAAAATATAATAAAAAGTAACTAAAACATAATGAAAACTACCTAAAAATAATGCCAAAAAGCGTATAAATTATCCGCTCATCACAACACCAAACTTAAATTGTTGCTTATCCCCAAGCAACTAAAAACAAAGTAGGATAAAAAGAAGAGAATATACAATAAATTCTGAAAACATCTATGAAGATCAGTCTTAATAATCCTTTGAAGTTCAGAATGATTGGCTTCTATAGGAACTCAGAATTCAGATAGTGTTATTGATTCTCCTAGTTCAGTATGTTGATTCTTGAACACAGTTACTTTATGAGTCTTGGTCATGACCCTAAGCATTTTGTTTTCCAGCATTACCACCAGATACATAAATACCACAGACACATAACTGGGTGAACCTTTTCAGATTGTGACTCAGCTTTGCTAGAGTCCCCAATTAGAGGTGTCCAGAGCTCTTAAGCACACTCTTTTGCTTTGGACCACGACTTTAACTGCTCAATCTCAAGCTTTTCACTTGACACCTTCACGCCACAAGCACATGGTTAGGGACAGCTTGGTTTAGCCGCTTAGGCCAGGATTTTTATTCCTTTGGACCTTCCTATCCACTGATACTCAAAGCATTGGATCCTTTTTATTTTACCCTTGCCTTTTGGTTTAAAGGGCTATTGGCTTTTTTTGCTTGCTTTTTATTTTTCTTTCTTTTTCTTTTATTTTTTTTTGCCTTTTTTTTTCGCAAGCTTTTCACTGCTTTTTCTTGCTTCAAGAATCAATTTTATGATTTTTCAGATTATCAATAACATTTCTCCTTTTCCATCATTCTTTCAAGAGCCAATAATTTTAACATTCATAAATAACAAATTCAAAAATATGCACTGTTCAAGCATTCATTCAGAAAATAAAAAGTATTGCCACCACATCAAAATAATTAAACTATTTTAAAATTCAAAATTCGTGTACTTCTTTTTCTTTTTCAGAAAACATTTTTCATTTAAGGAGGGTGATGGATTCATAGGACATTCATAGCTTTAAGACCTCGACACTAATGATCATGTAATAAAGACACAAACATAGATAGAGCATAAAGCATAATTTTCAAAAAGAAAAATAAGAGCAAGGAGATTAAAGAACGGGTCTACCTTAGCGATTGCTACTAGTTCTTCCTCTTGAAGATCCAATGGAACGCTTGAGCTCCTCTATGTCTCTTCCTTGCCTTTGTTGCTCTTCCCTCATGGCTCTTTGGTCTTCTCTAATTTCATGAAGGAGGATGGAATGCTCTTGGTGTTCCACCCTTAGTTGTCCCATGTTGGAACTTAATTCTCCTAGGGAGGTGTTAATTTTCTCCCAATAATTTTGTGGAGGGAAGTGCATCCCTTGAGGCATCTCAGGGATTTCATGATGAGAAATTTCCTCATGCTCTTATTGAGGTCCATGAGTGGGCTCTCTTGCTTGCTCCATCCTTTTCTTAGTGATGGGCTTGTCCTCATCAATGAGGATGTCTTCCTCTATGTCAATTCCAACTGAATTGCAGAGGTGACAAATTAGATGAGGGAAGGCTAACCTTGCCAAAGTAGAGGACTTGTCTGCCACCTTGTAGAGTTCTAGGGATATAACCTCATGAACTTCTACTTCCTCTCCATTCATGATGCTATGGATCATGATAGCCCGGTCTATAGTAACTTCAGACCAGTTGCTAGTGGGAATGATTGAGCGTTGGATGAACTCCAACCATCCCCTAGCCACTGGCTTGAGGTCAAGCCTTCTTAGCTGAACCGGCTTCCCTCTTGAATCTCTCTTCCATTGAGCGCCTTCCACACAAATGTCCATAAGGACTTGGTCCAACCTTTGATCAAAGTTGATCCTTCTAGTGTTGGGGCGTGCATCTCCTTGCATCATTGGCAAGTTGAATGCCAATCTTACATTTTTCGGACTGAAATCTAAGTATTTTTCCCAGACCATTGTAAGCCAATCCTTTGGGTCCGGGTTCACACTTTGATCATGGTTTTTGGTGATCCATGCATTAGCATAGAACTCTTAAACCATTAAGATCCCGACTTGTTGAATGGGGTTGATGAGAATTTCCCAACCTCTTCTTCGAATCTCATGTCGGATCTCTGGACATTCACTCTTTTTGAGCTTAAAGGGAACCTCGAGGATCACCTTTTTCTTTGCCACAACTTCATAGAAGTGGTCTTGATGCACCTTTGAGATGAATCTCTCCATCTCCCATGACTCAGAGGTGAAAGATTTTGCCTTCCCTTTTCTCTTTCTAGAGGTTTCTCTGTCCTTAGTAGGGGTGTGCATGGGACGGGTGAAGCCGGGTTTGATATGACCCAGACCCGACCCGAAATATATATCGGGCCTATTTGTTAGACCCGAACCCGACCCTAGACCCGATGAAACCTATACACTTTCGGGCCACGATTATACCGGGTAAAAACCGGGCCGTTAACATTATATTAGCTTGATACTTTCTTGTAAGTTAGCATGTAAAAATATCCAAATTTTCAAGACTCCAATCATTATTTAACATGGTAAAATTCACTTAGAAAAATATAATAAGAACCAACTCTTCTCTAAAATTAAAGCATAACCATAATCAATACTAATATTGCTTAATAACACCAAATATTTAAATCAATACAAATAACACAAGATTATGAATTAGTCTGAAGTCTTATGCATTTTAAACATAAAATATTAACTTATAGTCTTATTTATAATGACTAATAACACAAAATATTAAGGTTTACAACACTTAAATTTCACATAATAATAGCCATCATCCATCACTAATAACACAAAATATTAATTATACATGATGACCGGACCACCGGGCCGATTTCGGGTGACCCGAGCTATGACCCGGACCCGACCCGAAATAACGACCGGGTCTATTTTTGAGACCCATACCCGACCCTAGACCCGATGAAATCACACCAAATTAGCCCCTAAAGTGTTTGGGACCGGGCCGAGTCTTCGAGCCGGGCCGGGCCATGCACACCCCTAGTCCTTAGGTGCCATAAATGGTTATGAAAAAATAAAAAGCGACGCTTTTACCACACCAAAATTAAAAGGTTTGCTCGTCCTCGAGCAAAAGAAGAAAGAAGTGAGTAGAAGAAGAAGAAAATGGAGGAGATGGAGGGTTGGTGTAGGTTCGGCCAAGTTGGAGAAAAGTGTGTATGATGTGTGAAAATGAAGGTGGTGAAGGGGGTATTTATAGGGTAAGAGAGAGGGGGTTTTCGTGTATTAGGGGTTGGGTTTGGGAGGGAAAGTATTTGAATTTGAATTGTGATGTTGGTGGGGGGTTTTTGGAGAAGAGTGGGTGGAGGTGATTGGTGAAGATGTGATAGAAAAGAGAAATGGAGGTGATTGGTGAGGGGTATTTGAAAAAGGGTGTTATGGAAAGGTGTGAAGAAGAGAGGGAGAGAGTTGAGGTAGGTGGGGATCCTGTGGGGTCCACAGATCCTGAGGTGTCAAGAATTTCTCATCCCTGTACCATGTTGGCGTGTAAACGCCCCTTGGAGTGCCAATCCTGGCGTTAAACGCCAGGTTGCTGCCCATTTCTGGCATTTAACGCCAGCTTTTCTTCCTTTTCTGGCGTTAAACGCCAGCTTGTTGCCCTTTTCTGGCTTTAAACGCCAGTAAGCTTCTCCTCCAGGGTGTGCTATTTTTAATGCTGTTTTTTATTCTGTTTTTGTTTTTTCAGTTGTTTTTGTGACTTCACATGATCATCAACCTAAAGAAAATATAAAATAACAATGGAAAATAAATAGATATAATTGAATAAAATTGGGTTGCCTCCCAATAAGCGCTTCTTTAATGTCAATAGCTTGACAGTGGGCTCTCATGGAGCCTCACAGATACTCAGAGCATGATGATGACCTCCCAACACCAAACTTAGAGTTTGAATGTGGGGGCTCTGTTTGACTCTGCTTTGAGAGAAGCTTTTCATGCTTCCTCCATGGTTACATAGGGAGATCCTTGAGCCTTAAACACAAGGTAGTCCTCATTCACTTGAAGGGCCAACTCTCCTCTGTTAACATCAATCACAGCTTTTGCTGTGGCTAGGAAGGGTCTGCCAAGGATGATGGATTCATCCATATTCTTTCCAGTTTCCAGGATTATGAAATCAGCAGGGATGTAAAGGCCTTCAACCTTCACCAAGACATCCTCTACAAGTCCATAAGCCTGTTTCCTTGAATTGTTTGCCATCTCTAGTGAGATTCTTGCAGCTTGCACCTCAAGGATCCCTAGTTTCTCTATTACAGAGAGGGGCATGAGGTTTATACTTGACCCCAGGTCACACAGAGCCTTCTCAAAGGTCATGGTGCCTATGGTACAAGGTATTGAAAACTTTCCAGGGTCCAGTTTCTTCTGAAGTAATTTTTGCCTAACCAAGGTATTCAGTTCATTGATGAGCAATGGAGGTTCATTCTCCAAAGTCTCATTACCAAATAACTTGGCATTCAGCTTCATGATTGCTCCAAGATACTTAGCAACTTGCTCTTCAGCAATATCTTCATCCTCTTCCGAGGAAGAATACTCATCAAAGCTCATGAATGGCAGAAGTAGGTTCATTGGAATCTCTATGGTCTTTATATGAGCATCAGATTCCTTTGGTTCCTCATTAGGGAATTTCTTGGAGGCTAGTGGACGTCCATTGAGGTCTTCCTCAGTGGAAATCACTGCCTTTCCCTCCTCTTTGCATTCGGCTAAGTGGGACATGTTTATGGCCTTGCACTCTCTCTTGGGATTCTCTTCTGTATTGCTTGGGAGAGTGCTAGGAGGAGTTTCAGTAATTCTTTTACTCAACTGACCCACTTGTGCCTCCAAATTTCTAATGGAGGACCTTGCTTCAGTCATGAAACTGAGAGTGATCTTAGATAGATCAGAGACTACAGTTGCTAAGTCAGAATGGTTCTGCTTAGAATTCTCTGTCTGTTGCTGAGAAGATGATGGAAAAGGTTTGCTATTGCTAAACCTATTTCTTCCACCATTGTTGTTGTTGAAACCTTGTTGAGGCTTCTGTTGGTCCTTCCATGAGAGATTTGGATGATTTCTCCATGAAAGATTATAGGTGTTTCCATAGGGTTCTCCCATGTAATTCACCTCTGCCATTACATGATTCTCAGGGTCATAGGCTTCTTCTTCAGAGGAAGCCTCCTTAGTACTGCCTGATGCAGCTTGCATTTCAGACAGACTCTGAGAAATCATATTGACTTGCTGAGTTAATATTTTGTTCTGAGCCAATATGGCATTCAGAGTATCAATCTCAAGAACTTCTTTCTTCTGAGTTGTCCCATTATTCACAGGATTTCTTTCAGAAGTGTACATGAATTGGTTATTTGCAACCATTTCAATGAGTTCCTGGGCTTCTTCAGGCGTCTTCTTCAGATGAAGAGATCCACCAGCAGAGTTGTCGAATGACATCTTGGACAGTTCAGACAGACTATCATAGAATATGCATATGATGTTCCATTTTGAAAGCATGCCAGAAGGACACCTTCTGATCAATTGCTTGTATCTTTCCCAACCTTCATAGAGGGATTCGCCTTCCTTCTGTCTGAAGGTTTGGACTTCCACTCTAAGTTTACTGAATTTTTGAGGTGGAAAGAACTTTGCCAAGAAGGCATTGACCAGTTTTTCCCAAGAGTTCAGGCTTTCTTTAGGTTGTGAGTCCAACCATGTCCTGGCTCTGTCTCTTACTGAAAAGGGGAAAAGCATAAGTTTGTAGACCTCAGGGTCAACCCCATTAGTCTTGACAATGTCACAGATTTGCAAGAATCCAGCTAGAGACTAATGAGGATCTTCCAATGGAAGTCCATGATACTTGCAATTCTGCTGCATCAGAGAAACTAATTGAGGCTTAAGCTCAAAGTTGTTTGCTCTAATTGCAGGAATTGAGATGCTCCTTCCTTAGAAGTCAGAAGAGGGTGCAGTGAGGTTACCGAGCATCTTCCTTGCATTGTTGGCATTGTTGTTATTTTTGGCTGCCATGTCTTCTTTCTTTTCGAAAATTTCTGTCAGGTCCTCTCCAGAGAGTTGTGCTTTAGCTTCTCTTAGCTTCCTCTTCAAGGTCCTTTCAGGTTCAGGATCAGCTTCAACAAGAATACCTTTGTCTTTGTTCCTGCTCATATGAAAGAGAAGAGAATAAGAAAGTACGAAATTCTCTATGTCACAGTATAGAGATTCCTTGAGGTGTCAGAGGAAAATAGGAACAGAGGGATGAGGTAGATAGGTAAAAATTTGAACATATGAAGAAGGAGAGATAGTCTGAATTGCTAATTGAGGAGGAGTGTAGTCCTTAAATAGAAAAAGGTAAGGAGGGAGAAGAATTTTCAAAAACAAAATAAAAAATTTAAATTAATTAAAAGGAATTTTGAAAAAGTGGTTGATGGTTTTTGATGAGCGGATAATTTATACGCTTTTTGGCATTGTTTTTACATAGTTTTTAGTATGATTTAGTTAGTTTTTAGTATATTTTTATTAGTTTTTAAGTAAAAATCACATTTCTGGACTTTACTATGAGTTTGTGTGTTCTTTTGTGAATTCAGGTATTTTCTGACTGAAATTGAGGGACTTGAGCAAAAATCAGATTCAGAGGTTGAAGAAGGACTGCAGATGCTGCTGGATTCTGACCTCCCTGCACTCAAAGTGGATTTTCTGGAGCTACAGAACTATAAATGGCGCGCTCTCAATTGAGTTGGAAAGTAGACATCCAGGGCTTTCCAGCAATATATAATAGTCCATACTTTGCCCGAGTTTAGACGACGCAAACTGGCGTTGAACGCCAGTTCCATGCTGCATTCTGGAGTCAAACGCTAGAAACAGGTTGCAAAGTGGAGTTAAACGCCAGAAACAAGTTACAAACTGGCGTTCAACTCCAAAAGAAGCCTCTACACATGGAAAGCTCAATGCTCAGCCTAGGCACACACCAAGTGGGCCCCAGAAGTGGATTTCTGCATCATTTACTCATTTCTGTAAACCCTAGTAACTAGTTTAGCATAAATAGGACTTTTTATTATTGTATTTACATCCTTAGTTTTATCTTTGGAATCATCTTTTGATCATTTTAGATCTCTAGACCTCCATGGGAGGCTGGCCACTCGGCCATGTCTACCCTATTATCACTTATGTATTTTCAAACGGTAGAGTTTCTACACACCATAGATTAAGGTGTGGAGCTCTGCTGTTCCTCATGAATTAATGCAAAGTACTATTGTTTTTCTATTCAATTCAACTTATTCCTTCTCTAAGATATCCATTCGCACCCAAGAACATGATGAATGTGATGATTATGTGACGCTCATCATCATTCTCACTTATGAATGCGTGCCTGACAAACACTTCCGTTCTACATGCAACAAGCTATAATGAGTATCTCTTAGATATCTAATACAGAGGACCGAGTCCAAGATATTAGAATCTTTGTGGTATAAGTTAGAACCCATGGATGGCCATTCTTGAGATCCGGAAAGTCTAAACCTTGTCTGTGGTATTCCGAGTAGGATCTGAGAAGGGATGGCTGTGACGAGCTTCAAACTCGTGAGTGCTGGGTGTAGTGACAGACGCAAAAGGATAGTAAATCCTATTCCAGTATGATCGAGAACCGACAGATGATTAGCCATGCAGTGACAGTGCATTGGACCATTTTCACAGAGAGGATGGGATGTAGCCATTGACAACGGTGATGCCCTATATAAAGCTTGCCATGGAAAGGAGTAGGAATGATTGGATGAAGACAGCAGGAAAGCAGAGGTTCAGAGGAACGAAAGTATCTCTATATGCTTATCTGAAATTCTTTCCAATGAATTACATAAGTATCTCTATCCTAGTTTATGTTTTATTTATATTTTAATTATTAAAACTCTATAACCATTTGAATCCGCCTGACTGAGATTTACAAGGTGACCATAGCTTGCTTCAAGCCGATAATCTCCGTGGGATCGACCCTTACTCACGTAAGGTTTATTACTTGGACGACCCAGTGCACTTGCTGGTTAGTTGTGCGAAGTTGTGACAAAGAACTAAGATTATGAACGTGCGCATTGAGTTTTTAGTGCCGTTACCAAGGAATGGAACCGTCACGATTTCTGCACACCAGTTTTCGAAAATTAAAAGTTAGAAAGTGGTTAAGTGATTTTGAAAAAGATTTTGAAATTAGCAATCAAAAAGATATGATTGAAAATTATTTTGAAAAAGATTTGATTGAGAAGGTATGATTGAAAAACAATTTGAAAACATTTTAAATTAATGATATGATTGGAAATTAATTATTTGACTAACAAGAAATTTAAAAGATATGATTCTAAAATTCAAATATTGAATCTTTCTTAATAAGCAAGTAACAACTTGAAATTTCTGAATCAAATCATTAATTGTAGCAAGGATTTTCGAAAATATTGAAAAATAATGTAAAAGATTTGATTTTGAAAAAGATATGATTGATAAGAGAGGATATGAAAAAGATAAGATTTTGAAAAATTAGTTTTAAAACTTTCAAAATTGAAAAAGATTTGAATTGAAAACAAAATTACCTCCTTGTTGCTTTCCTGGCGTTAAACGCCCAAAATGGTATCCATTCTGGCGTTTAACGCCCAAAATGCTACCCTTTTGGGTGTTTAACGCCCAGCCAGGTACCTTGGCTGGCGTTTAAACGCCAGTTTTTCTTCTTCACTGGGCGTTTTGAACGCCTAGCTTTTTCTCTGTAATTCCTCTGCTGCATGTTTTGAATCTTCAATTCTCTGTGCTATTGACTTGAAAAAAATATATTTTTGAATTTTTAATGATGAGAGAGAAAAACAACAGAATGAAATTAAACATGAAAAACTAAGGTTAAATAAACAATGCATGCAAGAACACATTTTTGAAAATTTTTTAGGAAAACAAAGACATGCAAGACACCAAACTTAGAAGTTTGTATACTAGGGACAATAACAATTTGAAAATACATATGAAAAATAACAAAAGACACAAAACAAGAGAATTTAAAGATCAGACCCAATAAAATCACCAAGAACGACTTGAAGATCATTGAAGAACCTAATGCATATATTCGAAAAATACAGGAACATAAAAAAATTAAAAACATGCAAGACACCAAACTTAAAATGTGACACTAGACTCAAACAAGAAACATAAATTAATTTTTTTTATTTTATTAAAAATATTTTTTTTTGTATTTTTTGAAAATTATTTGGAAAAAGAAAGATAATGATTTCAAAATTTTTAATACGAATTCCAGGAATCATGCAATGTTAGTCTAAAGCTCCGGTCTAGGAATTAGACATGGCTTACTAGCCAGCCAAGCTTTCAATGAAAGCTTCGGTCCAAAACACTAGACATGGCCAATGGCCAGCCAAGCTTCAGCAAAACATTACATACAACAGCTAAATCGATGAGAAAGACAAAGAAGCTCTTCTAAGGATAAGTGAAACCTCGGTCCAAAAAAAATTAGACATGGCTTAACAGCCAGCCAGGATTCAACATATCTCATGAAACTCTAGAATTCATTCTTAAAAACTCTGAAGAACAAATTTTTTTTTTGAAAATTTTTCAAAAATAAAAATAATAAAAACAAAAAGCTTAAAATTAAAATAAAATTACCTAATCTGAGCAACAAGATGAACCATCAGTTATCCAAACTCGAACAATCCCTGGCAACGGTGCCAAAAACTTGGTACACGGAATCATGATCGCACACTTTTCACACAACTCCGTGCAGCTGACCAGCAAGTGCACTTGGCCGTCCAAGTAATACCTTACGTGAGTAAGGGTCGATCCCACGGAGATTGTCGGCTTCAAGCAAGCTATGGTCATCCTTGTAAATCTCAGTCAGGCAGATTCAAATGGTTATGGGATTTTGATAATTGAAATATAATTAAAATAGAAAATAAGATAGAAGCACTTATGTAATTCATTGGTGGGATTTTAGATAAGCGTATGAAGATGCTTTGTTCCATCTGAACCTCTGCTTTCCTATTGCCTTCATCCAGTCATTCATACTCCCTTCCATGGCAAGCTATATGTTGGGGGATCACTGTTGTCAATGACTACCGTCCGTCCTCTCAGTGAAAATGGTCCAAATGCGCTGTCACCGCACAGCTAATCATCTGTCGGTTCTCACTCATGTTGGAATAGGATCCATTGATCCTTTTGCGTCTGTCACTACGCCCAACACTCGCGAGTTTGAAGCTCGTCAAAGCCATCCCATCCCAGATCCTACTCGGAATACCACAGACAATGTTTAGACTTTCCAGATCTCAAGAATGGCTTCCAATAATTCTAGCCTATACCACGAAGGTTCTAATCCTAGATTAGAAACCCAAGAGATATGCACTCAAGCTATTGCAGATAGAACGGAGGTGGTTATCAGGCACACGTTCATAAGTGAGAATGATGATGAGTGTCACGAATTATCACATTCATCAGGTTGAAGTGCGAGTGAATATCTTGGAATAAGAATAAGCTTGAATTGAATAGAAAAACAATAGTACTTTGCATTAATTCATGAGGAACAGCAGAACTCCACACCTTAATCTATGGGGTATAGAAACTCCACCGTTGAAAATACATAAGTGAAAATATGGTAGACATGGCCGAGTGGCCAGCCTCCCATGGAGGTCTCAGAACATAAAAGTTACATAATGCGTTCCAAAGATGAAAATACAATAGTAAAAGGTCCTATTTATAATGAACTAGTAGCCTAGGGTTTACATAAATGAGTAATTAATGCATAAATCCACTTCTGGGACCACTTGGTGTGTGCTTGGGCTGAGTATTGAAGCTTTCACATGTAGAGACTTTTCTTGGAGTTAAACGCCAACTCTGGTGCCAGTTTGGGCGTTTAACTCCAGCTTTTATGCCAGTTCTGGCGTTTAACGCCAGAATAGGGTAGAAAGTTGGCGTTTAAACGCCAGTTTGCATTATCAAAACTCGGGTAAAGTGTGAACTATTATATATTGCTGGAAAGCCCAGAATGTCTACTTTCCAACGCAATTGAGAGCGTGCCAATTGGGCTTCTGTAGCTCCAGAAAATCCATTTCAAGTGCAGAGAGGTCAGAATCCAACAGCATCTGCAGTCCTTTTTCAGCCTCTGAATCAGATTTTTGCTCAGGTCTCTTAATTTCAGCCAGAAAATATCTGAAATCACAGAAAAATACAAAAAATCATAGTAAAGTCCAGAAATGTGATTTTTATTTAAAAACTAATAAAAATATAATAAAAAGTAACTAAAACATACTGAAAACTACCTAAAAACAATGCCAAAAAGCGTATAAATTATCCGCTTATCAGGGAGCACTATGAACTTAGCAACTAAACTCTACATGTTACTCAATTGTTGAGTGATAAGATTCATCTGTTGATATAGGAGTTTGTTCTGAGCAAGAATTGCATCTATAACATCCACTTCCATAACTCTTTCCTGTTTCTGCTCACACACAAACAGAAAATAAAAAAAGGGGAATCTCTATATCAGAGTGTAGAGAATTCCTAGTGAAGTATCCTATGTAAAAAAAAAGAAATAAGAGAAAACAAAGTAAGCAATTAAACAACACAAATTCAAAAATAACAAGAAAAATAGACTACAGATTCGAAAACTGAGAGGTCAAGACACTAAAAATTTCGAAAACAAAAAGCGAAGACCTAGAGGGACACCAAACTTAAAATAAAAAATAAAGGGAAAATAAACAAGATTGAAATAAAAAATTAAAAGAAAAATAAATAAACATAACTAAGAAGAATACCTAATCTAAGTAACCAGAAAACTAGTAGTTGTCAATCACAAACAATCCCTGGAAACGGTGCCAAAAACTTGGTGTGAAAATTTAGAATACCCACAGCTTAACTGGCAAGTGCACCGGGTCATCCAAGTAATATCTCAGGTGAGTGAGGGTCGATCCTACAAGGATTGTCGAACTGAGCAACAATGGCTATCCAATTGGCTTAGTTAGGCGAACAAAAAGGGGTTTTGATTGTTGAGATTCGCATAAAACAAAAATCAAAAGCGTAAAGAAAGCAATAACAGGTTTGGTGTAAAAACAGTGAGAGAAAACAGTTAAGGTTTCAAAGATGTTTACTTTTCCGGATTAAAAGTTCTCACCAACTATTTTAACAATGCATGATTCATTTCATGGCAAACTGTAAATGTCTAAACCCTAATCTCTTAGTGATTTAGCCTCCTCTAACCTTCATTAACCTTCCAACGCCATTAAGATCGCGTCAATTGGACCTCTGTAACTCAAGTTATGCTCATTGGAATGCAGGGAGATCAGGATTGATAGCATCTACTTTCTTCCTTTGTTTTTGCACAAAACTCTACCAAATTCGCCCAAATTTCACCTGAAATAATAGAAACACAAAAAAAAACTCAAAGTAGCATCCAAAGAGGATTTTTGTACTAAAATATAATAAAACTTAATATTCTAACTAAAAATAACTAGAAAATGAAGGAAAAAAGGGTACAAGATGCTCACACGTCATCTACACCACTTTTATACCTCCTAAGTCACTCTAACTGAATGAAAGTTCCCCGATAATCACTTGCTGTGGGTGCACCCCAAATTGATCTATGAACTCATCCGCTAGGAGGCTATAATTGCTTATCGTTAACCCAAATCGACCCTCACTCACCTGGGTCATCCAAGTAATACCTCAGGTGAGTGAGGGTCGATCCCACGAGGATTGTCAGACTGAGCAAGCAATGGTTGTCAGGTTGGACTTAGTTAGGAGAATCAGAAAAGGGTTTGTTGATGGTAAAAGCGCATAACCAGTAAGTAAGGAAGTAACGAAAGTAATAAGATTTGGTGTGAAAACAAAATGAGAAAACAGTTAAGGTCTCGGAGATGTTTATCTTTTCGGATTAAAAGTTCTTACCAACTATTTTAACAATGTATGATTCATTCTATGGCAAACTATAAATGTCTAAACTATAATCTCTTAGTGATTTAGCCTCTTCTAACCTTCATTAACCGTCACTCTCGTGGTCACTTAATTCCGATTAGAGAGTGAAGTTAAAAAACTAGTTTATGGCCACAAAAACCCTTACCCAAAGCTAACAGGATTTTATGTCACATATCCTAATTAGTTCATGCAATTAGCAATTTAGGAGAAATTTGATTTCAAGCAATAGTTCAAGCAAGATAACTCTTTCGAGAATCACAAGAACTCAAATAGAATAAGGGTCATACTCTTGTTTCACCCAAATTCATAAAATTAAGAATGAAAACAATCCTTAGAATTGAATCAATACATTAATTAAAATATAAGAATAATAGTTCTAATCTATAGAAATAAACAGAGCTCCTAATCTTAACTAAGAGGTTTAGTTGCTCATGACTTACAGAAAAAATAGGGTTCTAAAAATGTGAGGAAGGAAGAAGCCCCGAATATAGTAGATCTTTTTCTTTTTATACTAACCTAATTTGAAACTAATAAATGCTAAAAAGTATTGTTTTTAAAAAAAATTACAAAAAAATTAAAATAAAACTAATAAATGCTAAATCCACTTGGATGCCCATGAGAGAGTGAATTCGGACTGCTGCTGCCGTTAAACGCCATTTTGGGCGTTTAACGCCCCAAGGGGAGCATTTGTTTCTGGTTCTGACTTCCCTGATGGTGCTAAACGCCAGGTGGGCATTTAGCGCCCAGGGAGGGTGTTGACAGCTTTTCTGTTTTTAGCTCCAATTTTTACCAAGCTGTCCGAATTTCACCTAAAATAATAAAAACACTAAAACAACTCAAAGTAGCATCCAAATGGGATTTTTGCACTAAAATCAAGTGAAATTAAATAAAATCCAACTAAAAACCCATGGAAAATGATAAGAAAAAGGGTATAACATGCTCACGCATCAGCTTTCTCATCCGTCCTAAAAAGAGAAGTCTATAGGGGATGAGAACATCGTCCTCTGTGGTTCTCAGTAGAGGCTTTTTAAGAAGTGTCATAAGAGGATATATATAAAAAAAAGAATATAGTTCAAAAACAGTTATTTTCATTCGTTTTATAAATCTTTTCAAATATCACAATATTTATTTATTCAAACTTAACATTCACACTATATTTATAAGAATTCCAAATAAATTACCTTATCATATCATTTCAATACATATCCAGGGACAACCTAATCAAACTTATCAAATCACGGCCTCCGACCCAAATCAAATCAACTCAGTCTCCGGCCCAAATCAAATCATCTCGACCTCCGGCCCAATTCAAATCATCTCGGTCTCTGGCCCAATTTAAATCAACCACCATCAAAACTCAAATTAAAAATCAATCACAAGCACAAACAAAATACAAGGCAAACATATTTGAAGAATAGTTACAGCAAGTATTCGCAGTTACCAATTAAACAGAATTCGTCAGATAGGCAAACTAAAACACTTAAGCACACCCAAACAAAGCAAACAAATGCAATTATGATGCATGCCTGTCCTGCTGGCCGTGAGCTTACGTGTCAGCTAAACTGCCAGAACCTGACACATCCGGTAGCTAACCCGGACATTGTCTCTAGGTTGCGCATCCCCAGGAGGAACACAAATGAATGAGAGTGCATTTTTACCTTCTCCTAGAGGAATTACGAAGGAGAGTGCCTTTTCACATCGAAGGAGTATGCATTTCCACCTTACAACCAGAGAAAGATGTGGTGAAAAACAATATGAAGGAGAGTGTCTTTCAATCTTCTCCACATCTAAACCACGACAAGAGAGAAAATCCTTTATCCTTAACTTGACAAATCCGTGAGCAGGACAAAACCACCGTCCTCACAACACCCATCATAATCTCATTCCATTTACATTCACCATCAAACATAATTGAATCTAAATCAAAACCAAATCGTGTAAGCTAAAGTCAAATCATTCAAACCAAAACCAATTTCAGTTTCATTCTTATTCAAAACATTCCTAAGAGACTCGGAAATCTTTTCATTTCTCTAAATCAAATTCAAATACTTTGTCTTTTCTAAAATGTCTCAAAACTTTTCTTCAAAGACTTGAAACTCCTCCATTCTTAAATACACATTTATATCACTATTTTTTTCATTAAAATTTCTCAAAATATCATTCTTAAATTTATATAAATTCGATAAGCTTATTTCTAATCAGTCGAATACCCAAAACATAGTTCTTCCATTAATAAACCAAAATAAAACCTCCAAATTTTTATAAATATTTTGACAGCATTTCCTCTAAAACTCAAACTTTTGCCACCCTTCAATGATTCCAACCAAACCATTTCCAAATCTCAAATCCTTATCCAAAATCCAACCGATTCTAATATCAAATCGTTTATAAAATCAAACCATTTAAAAATCAACCGCTTCCAAAATCAAATCAATTTCATATCTCAAATCACATCTAATTCTCAGAATCATTTTCGATAAATCAAACAAACCAAATCAACTAAGTAAACCAACAAAATAGAATACTTAGCCTTCATAAATAGTCAATGAATTAATCAGACAAACAACTTCAATCATTCAAAGCAACTCAATTCAATTCATAAAACTTACAAAAATCATAAAAATATATTAATCTCCCATATCTCGTTTGCGACTTAATTATGTGACAAACTGTGTTTTTATACTTATCCCGCAGCAGCGACATCAATACTGACCACCCTCGCAGCAGCCAAGCCTCTAAACACAGCACGCAAGAACCATAGCTCAAACCTAAGACATTAACATCGCGTAAAACTCAATAATTTATGACAGAACAGCGACAAAGAGGGGTTTTCAGAGCAAAAAGACTTACTATACCAAGAAAGAAACCAAGAACAGAGTAACCGCAGCTCCAACAACTAACCCCGACAGTGCTTCCTGGCGACCAGAGGCGCGGCCACCACCACGGCAGCACCTCGAAGGGCGTCGGCCATGACAGCAGAAACGAAGATGAATTTGACGGCGATGGAGCTCCATGGCGGGTCAGCAGTGACAACAACTCCTCCCTCTCACCTCCATTGCGTCTCTCATTCTCTGTCTGCTTCGTGTGATGGCGTCAGCTACAAGCTCGACGGCGGTGCACGATGACGGTGATGCAACAACCGCGGCGAGCTAGATGCGGGTTGGGCGGCCGCGACGACAAAACAGCAACGGTGCAACGGCTCGATGGCGACGCTTGTGGCAGCGGCGGTAGCTCCC
>NC_029791.2:39583237-39583561 GCF_000816755.2 Arachis ipaensis
AGCAGCAGCAGCAGCACCGTCCCCCTCGCTTCTCTTCTTTCTCCTTCCCCTCTGCTTCCCCCGTTCTTTCTTCTCCCTTTCTTTCTTTCTTTCATTTTGCCGTGTGACTGTGTATATGGGAAGGGGATGGCGATGGGTGAGGCGGTGGCTAGGTTAAGATTTTGTGTGTGTATTTTTTAAAATTAGGGTTAAGGTAGTTTAAGTAATTTTAATAAAATTATGGGTAATTGATAGTTTAAGTAATTTTAATAAAATTATGGGTAATTGAGTAATTGAAAATCAATTTTAATTTAACACTAATATTTATAAAAATTTTAATTATCA
>NC_029791.2:39583907-39584206 GCF_000816755.2 Arachis ipaensis
TAGTAAATAGTAAAACGAATGAAAATGGCCTCCAATATCTAAATATTACCACTCTTTTATTTTTCATCCCGTTAAGTGAATGTCCACAAAAATTCCTACATAATGTTCTTCTCATCTTCTCGATATGAACTTTAAATACAAGCAAATAGGATATTCTTCTTTTAAAAAAAGTATAGCATATAATCTAAAATCTTAACTAATCATCTCAATTTTATTATTAACCCTAAATATATTAAAAACCACAAACTCTAACGTTAACTAATGACATGATTTTTTTTAGACCTAAATATGTTAAAAAC
>NC_029791.2:39584240-39594188 GCF_000816755.2 Arachis ipaensis
AGCTCCCACTGCATTTTTGATGTTTTTGCTAACAAGACCTTTAACTTCTTCCTTCACTTCCATCTCACTTTCTCAAGCTTTTTCACCAAAATACGAAGTTGCCTCCACCGGCCTATTGGGTTCGTGGCATGGAGCCAGCAATTTCGGCCCAGAAAATCTTGTTAGTGTTGGTAATTAAAAATAAAAAAAAAAGTATTAGGCGAGTACAGTAATTAAAATAGTTATTGTAGTAATTTAATTATTAATTTAATATTTATTAAGGTTGTTTGATTTATAGTTTGTTAGTTATAATTAATATCATTTGAATTAATAATTAATAACTTAAATCGATTTATGTATTTATTTTTTAAATTTGTGAATATGAATGAGTTTTTGGGTACGGTAATGGAGCCAAAGCTAAAACACATAGAATACCACGACTCTCAAATAATATAGACAATCACAAGCGAATTTGTTAATGCGTCTATCATATTGAATAACCAAATCTTACATTCAATCTTCGACTCTTGATATTTGTTCGTTCTCACCTCAACTTTGTTACCATTGATTGAATGGTTAATTTGCTATCTCATTTCCACCTCTTTAAATATATTCTGAGTAAAAATATTGACTGTAAAAATATTGACTATCTCCTTTTTGATGTTTTTGAAATATGTAGTCAAAATCAGACTTGAAAACAATAAGTTAAAATCAGATAATAGGTTATTTGTTCAATATTCTCTCATTGTCTTATTGAAAATATGTATTAAATCCAAAAGATAGCAATTTTTACTATTATAGTCAATGAACAAATTTCTTTGCATTGTAATATAATCCTAATGTGGAAGCTCATATCCTTTTGATCTCGTAAGTCTTTTTCACTAATTTATTTTTGAAAAACTTGTATTTTGATATGAAATGAAAACACATCTTAAAAAATTTTTTGTACATAAGGTGCTTTAATCCTTGAAAGAAGCCAAAAATTTTTAATAATTTATAACACATTATAATGTAAATGGCATGCACAAAATTGGTGTGTTGTATTTGACATCACCTCTCTAATTGTCTTTTTCATTGCAAGTTTATCATCTGTTATTAGGTTGTCTATTACCCATTATTTTAAAAAAAATCTTTAAAACCAAAACATATATTTTATACTTTTTACATGCTACCACAACCAAATATGCATGTTTGACCATTATGGTTAGTTCTTGAGAAGACAACAAATGACTTGTTGTATTTATTCTTTTGGTATATAATTTTAAATACTAACACATCACTAAAACATTGATAATAAATTATCCTAGATTCGTCAGTCCATACTAAATTTTCAAACTTATTATCTTTTAGAGTAAACTTTTCTTGTAATAAAGGATCTTCATTTACTTTAGGAATCAAGTAACTTGATGTTGCATACGCATTAGAATCTTTTACTTTTGCGTGCTTTGAATTGTCAAAATGATTACACAAATTCTTTCTTTACTAAACCAATTCTACTAAGTTCTCTTTTTTGCTTTGATAGGAATCTCTTATGTGGTAAGTTATCACGCTGTACCATAATCATGCAAACTGTTGGCATATGCTTTATTGGTCTTTATCATTATGCAATATATAGGCACAAACTGTATATATTTAGATAGGATAAGATTATAATTGTGAGTCTTTTTAAATAAAGTAACGTTTCATACTCAATTTTATATCCTAGTGAAATCTTATTCTGGCACGAATGATTGGCTTGTGGTCCTTTTTTCTATTCCTCATCTCCAAATATATTTTTCTCATGTACCCTGTCTATCACAAACTATTTATCGCATATTAATATTGCTGTTAAAATTATAACTCTTTTTATCACACCTTGCAACAAAACTATGTACTTTGACATAAATTTTGCAGAAATGAACACATTGCCCAACACTATCATGAACAATACCTTACATGTCATCTTTGGTCAACTCAATTAACTTCTACTCGACTTCACCAATTCTATTTTGATGATCCACCATATTCATATACTCACTAATTGTATCCTTCTTCTAGGACATATTTACCTCCTCTTCTTTACTTGAACTACTACTATAATCAAAACTCAGATAATCCATGGAGGTAGTAGATAGCATGACAAGGAGGAAGATTAACATCATGTTCCTACAAGAAACAAAATGGATTGATGCGAAGGCTGGAGTGTTGGATACTTCCGGGTTCAAACTTTGGTATACAGAAAAGGTGAAGAATAGGAATGAAGTAAGTATTATCGTGGATAAGCAGTGAAAAAAGGACATAGTGGATGTCAAGAGGGTACGAGATTAGATAATCTCTATCAAACTTATGGTAGAAGGAGGTACTTTTCATGTGATTAGCACCTATGCACCATAAGTGGGTTCGGACGAGCAACACAAGATAAGGTTTTCAGAAGATCTAGAGAGTTTGGTTCAAGACATACCTTTGGGAGATAAAATTTTCTTAGGAGGAGATTTAAATGGCCATGTTAGAAGAGAAGTGACTACGTATGGAAGTATTTACGGAGGCCATGGTTTCGAGATGGTCAATATCGAGGGTAAAACTATTTTGGACTTTTTCTCAGTCTTTGACCATCTCATCGCAATACATATTTTAAAAAGAGAGACGAACATCTTATAACATATAGGAGTGGCATGACAAGCTCTCAAATCGACTTCTTCTTGTTGAGGAGAGTCGATCGAAAATTTTGCATTAATTGTAAAATTATTTCAGAAGAGAGTTTAACAACACAATATAGGATACTTGTCATGAATTTTCACGTTGAGCAAAAGTTAAAGAAAAGACATCATATGAAGAACCCAAGGACAAGGTGGTGGCGGATAAAAGGTAAAGAACAAAGAAGCTTCCTAAGATGGATAGGAGAAGAGGCAATGTGGGATGGAGATGGAAGCGTAGAGAAAATGTGGAGGGAGATGGTAGAAATTATTAGAAAAATATCCAAAGAAAGTTTTGGTGAATCTAGAGGGATAGGACCAAGAGACAAGGAGTCCTGGTGGTGGAATGCGAGTGTACAAGAAAAGATAAAGGCAAAAAGAGAGTGCTTTAAGGAGTGGTCTTTGTGCCCTAATGCAGATAATTGGAAAAAATATAAGGCGGCTAAGAAAGAGATAAAAGTGGTTGTAAGTGAAGTAAGAACAAGAGCATATGAGGATTTCTACCAATCTTTAGGCACGAAGGAAGGAGAAAAATGTATATATAGAATCGCAAAGAGCCGTGAAAGAAGAACGAGAGACTTAGATCAGGTTAAGTGCATAAAGGATAAAGACAGGGAGATTTTGGCTTAAGAGGAGAAGATCAATGAAAGGTGGAAGACCTACTTCTACGAGTTATTTAATAAAGGACATAAGACTTTTCCGAGCCTTGGTCAGTTATGCACAAGGGAAGAAGATCAAAACTTCGACTTTTATCGAAGGATTCGAGACTTCGAGGTAAAAGAAGCTCTAAAGCGGATGAAAAATGGCTACACAGTAGGACCCGATAATATTTTGATTGAAGTTTGGAAGGGCCTTGGAGAGAAAGGCATCAGTTGGTTAACCAAGCTTTTTAATGAGATTTTAAGGTCAAAGAAGATGTCAGATGAGTGGAGAAAGAGCACCTTGGTACCTATCTACAAGAATAAGGGAGATATACAAATTTATGAAAACTATAGAGGGATCAAGATCATGAGTCACACTATGAAGTTATGGGAAAGGGTGATAGAACAGAGACTGAGACAAGAGATACAAGTAACAGAGAATCAATTTAGTTTTATGCTAGGCAGATCCACCATTGAAGCGATATACATGTTAAGAAGGATGATGGAGATGTATCGTAGTAATAAAATGAATCTATATATGGTGTTTATTGATTTGGAAAAAGCGTACAATATGGTGCCAAGGGAGGTCTTATGGAAGGTTTTGGAAAGGAAGAGAGTAAAGATCGCATATAAAATATTCATGCAATTAAAGACATGTATGATGGGGCTACAACTAGTGTGAAGACTCAAGGTGGTGTGACAGAGGAATTTTCTATTGGTATAGGATTACACCAGGGATCATCCTTAACTCCATACCTTTTCGCATTAGTCTTGGAAGTACTCACAGAGTATATCCAAGAGTCTGTGCCATGGAGCATGCTTTTTGTCGATGATGTTGTCCTTATGGGAGAGTCAAGGGAAGACCTAAATAAGAAGTTGGATTTATGGAGAGAAGCTCTAGAAATGTATGTTTTGCACATAAGCCATAGCAAGATAGAATATATGGAATGTAAGTTCGGCCGCCGAAGGGGAAACCTTAATATAGAGGTGAGGATTGGAGAAAACATCTTAAGAAAATTTAAAAGTTTTAAATATATTGGGTGCATCATATAGGATAATGGAGAGATCGAATATGATGTAAATCATAAGATCCAAGTAGGTTGGTCAAAATGGCGGAGTGCGTCTAGTTTTATATGTGACAAAAAAGTGCCTTTAAAACTTAAAGGTAAATTCTATCGAACCGCTATTAGACTAGCTATGATTTATGGTACAGAGTGTTGGGTAGCCAAAGAAGAGCACAAACATAAGTTAGGTGTGACAGAGATGAAGATGTTAAGATGGATGAGTGATCACACGCGATTCGATAGAATAAGAAACGAAGATATAAGAGAGGTGGAGTAACACCTATTATGGAAAAGATAATAGAATCGCGTCTCAGGTGGTTTGGACATATGAGAAGAAGACTGACAGAGCACACAATCAGGAGGGTAGGCGAGATAGAAAATGGATAAGGGTGAAAGACAGAGGAAGACCTAGAAAGACCATCCATAGAGGTGGTCAATCGAAATCTACATGTAAACGGTTTCTCTGTAGACATGATATATGATAGAGTTCAATGACGTCGTTTGATCTATGTAGCCGACCCTATCTTGTAGGACAAGGCTTTGTTGTTATTGTTGTTGTTGTAAGACTATTCAACTTCACATAAAGTAACTTGAATATTAATAGAAAATAGGGTAAAATATGCTTTTTGTCCTTAACGTTTTTGAAATTTTTTTAAATTATCTCTAATGTTAATTAAATTTAATTTTCTCTATTCGTCTTCTCCCCTCCAAACAACAACAACCACCATTCATCTATCACCACCAAGTAGATCTAGCTTCTTACAACTTATATATTGCAAATCTCGTAGAAGATTTGATGAAAAAAATGGTGGATAAGATAGAATTGGAAGAGAAAGAGGATTGTGAAGGTGAGTGAGTAGTGAGGAGTTTGTGGATGCAAAGGTGGAGATGAGTGACAAATTGTGAGGGTGAGCATGAGGTTGATAACGACACGGCCATGGTGGAGTGGAAGAGAAGGCGTATGAATGTTTTTGGTAGGTGAAAGTGACGCAGCAAGAGCAGAATGAAGCTAGGAATACGGTAGCTGCAGATGTGAGGTAGAGGTGGAGATGGGGTTGAGGGGACTGTGGCAATCCGGTGATGATGGTACACGTAATTACAATGGCATGAAGGTGGTGATAGTTGGGATTATTGTGGTTTGGGGATGGGATTAGATGGGAAGAAATGTATAATGATAATGATGATAATGATGTGGGGGTTAGTAACAGTCTAGGTGGGTGATAATGGTTGTGGGCGTAGTTGGGAGAAGAATAAAGATTAAGGTTAGGGTTAGCTAGGATGAGTTTGGATTAAGGATGAAATTAAAAAAAAAAATTAACTATTTGCTAATTGTCAAAACTTTAATAATAAGAGTAGAATTGAAATTCATATTAAATGTTAGGGACAAAATTGAACAAAATTAAATGTTAGGAATAATTTTGAAAAATTTGAAAATGAGGCATAGAAAATATTATCGCAACAAAGTATAATACGCAAAACACATCTAGCAATCACTGTAATAAAAGAAATTTGTTAACATTTGTAAAGGTATGCACATCAGCACATATATACATAAGGAAAATTTGAGCAAATACACCTATGTAGTAATTGATTTTGAATAGTTAATCAAGTTGATGATGGTGATTTTAAGCAATATTTGGTTTTAACAATTATAGATTAGAAGAGACATTTATTTTTAAATCGCAGTATGACTTGTTTACTTCAGTTGTTAATGGCAAAGAACCAAATTGAGGAACTGAATAAAAAAATTTATGGCTATGGAGCAAAAATGCACACAATCAGTGATATTCTGTATCCTGCTATAACTATCGATATATATCTCAGTTTGTTACACTCCTATTTTTAGAGAAAAAGAAATTTGTGGTAATTTTAGATCTTATCAAAAAGATTTCAACATCATTAACTTTTTTTACATTTGAATCTTTTGAACAGGATAAATTAACTAGGAGAAGAGAGATGACAAAGCTCCAAATGATACTTCATGGAACACAGGCAAAGCTTAATGCTATCCTCAATAAATACTTCTCACTAGGCAAAGATTTATATTGACTCTCACGCAATGACAATCTTTCAAATACATCTCTATACATAATTGCAACTTCAAGCATCAAAAATGTTGAATTCCACCTAGTTTTACAATCAAGACAAAGATTTTTTGTGTAGGGTATTTTAAGTTGCGCACATGTTTCCTTAAATTTTTCTTCTCTTTTAGGTGTTGCAGTCCAATAATGAACACTATCCCTCACCCTTTCAATAGCATGTGAAATAAGTTGTAACCCATCATTGACAATCAAATTTAATACATGCGCACAACATCGCATGTGAAATAATTTACCACCCAAGATAAAGTTTCTATGTGACATTTTAGTCAAAATATTCTCAATCATAACGTCATTAGTACTGCAGTTATCAACAGTCAAAGTGGATACCTTCCTATCAAGATTCCAATCCATCAAATAATCTACAAGAACCTCTGAAAGTACCTCAGCCGTGTGGGGAGCCGGCACATATATAAACCTGTAATGATAATTTAGTACAATTATAAACAAAGCACGCTAAGGACAAACACTCCACATTCACATGACTTTTGGCTCAACTAAATTTGAAGTTTCTATCTAATCCACATATATGAATCATTCCAAGCAAACTATTTAAAAAAATTAAAATTAGGCATTCAAATAAGTATGCATCTTTATGAATCAAATTCACTTTAATCCACGTATATGAATCATTGCAAGCGAACTATTTAAAAAAATTAAAATTAGGCATTCAAATAAGTATTCATCCTTATGAATCAAATTCACTTTAATCCCAAATCAAATAAATAAAATCTGTGAGTTACAATTTGTGAGTTATTATTAAGTAATAATCTTAACAAAATTGCATGTCGAAAATAATCCCTATTTGAAATTTATGAATAAAAATTTTGGTACTGTTTGGTTTATTTATTTATTTTTGTATTGTTGTAAGTTGAAGAACCAGTACCAGTAGTTATATTTCTGTGCAATGTGCAAGATAGGTGCTAGTAGAGTACAACAATTCCCCAAATATAATCAAAAAAATCAAAATCAGAATACCAAATTTAGAATTAGAAATTTAGAACTCAGAATCAAATAACCCTAAATAGAAATCAGAATCAGAAACCTAATTACCCTAAATAAAAAATTCAGAATAAAATTTAGAATCAGAAATTTAGAACTCAGAATCAAATAACCCTAAATAAAAAATTCAGAATCAAATCAACCTTAAATCAGAAAATTCAGAACTCTAAACCTAATTACCCTAAATCAGAAATCCAGAACCAAATCAATCATAAATAGAATTCAAAAACAAAAATTTCAAAGCCACAAGACTGACTTACCTGACGTAGAAAAGGGGCAGAAGTGAAGAGCCGAAGACCAGCGACGAGGAGAGGACGACGTGGCCGCCACAGTGAGATCAAGACCTGCCGTGAGCGACCGAGCCACTTAGGAGTTGGGAGGCGGCACTGAGGAGAGGAGACGCGAAGGAGAGGTCAGAGGAGAGGAGAAGAGACGGTCAGTGGTTGGCGGTCGGCAATGTTCGAGAAGGAGAGGAGAGGAGACGCGGCAGTCAACAGTCGGCGGTCGGCGGTCGGCGATGTTCGAGGGAGGAGACGAGACGAGATGAGATTTTTCACGGTGAGGACTGAGGAGTGAAGAGAAGAGGAGTTTTTTGTCTCTGAAGGCTGAAGCAGAGTAAAGCATGTATGAGTATGAGCAGTGAGTATGTGACGGCTAGGTTTTCTTTTTCCAACAATGAATCATATATTATATATACTAAGGGCATTTTTGTCTTTTCATATATACGGGGATTAAACGGGTCTCCACGGGGCGGGGACCTCTACCCCCGCTCCCACCCCGTTTATTATACGGGCCCCGGTCCCCGCGGGTAGAAATTACCCCCCATATCTGTCCTCCAGCGAGTAAATCCCCGCGGGTACCTGTCCCGCCGGAAATTTTTGCCATGCCTAGATGTATTGTGTACTTAAGATTGGAGATTATTCAATTCATATGGAATATTTAGGAAGTTGTCCAATCTATTGACAAAAAAAAAAAAAACAACAAGTGTAAAAAAGAGGCCTTGGTTTTAGAAACCTGAATATTGTAAATGAAGCTTTCATTCCCAAGCGGGGGTGGAACTTGATTAATGACTCGAACTCTTTATGGACAAAGGTAATGATTGGAAAATATCTCTCTCTGTTTCTCTCTGAAGCAAGACGACTAGGTTAGGTTATGTTCAAATGAGAGTGGCTCATATATAATATATATATATCAGGGTATTTTTGTCCTTTCACACAAACGGAGATTTAACGGGTCTCCACGGGGCGGGGACCTTTATCCCCACCCCCGCCCCGTTTATTATACGGGGCCCCGTTCCCCATCCCCGCGGATAGAAATTACCCCCCATATCTGTCCCCCAGCGGGTAAATCCCCGCGGGTACCCGCCCCGCCGGGGATTTTTGCCATGCCTAAATAAAACAAAAATAAACTCTTGAAGATTAGTAATTTTTAATATTTTTTGTCATAATTTGGTTGGTATAAATACTAAATTGTCATTTTACTAATTCATATGTAAATTATAAAATATGTGGGTATAAATTATATTGATTTATGGGTACAAATAGTATTGATTCATGTGTAAAACTTTAATAAATATATGTGTAAATTATATAGTTTTTATATGCAAAATATATGTAAATATATGTACAAATTATTGTTGACTGTACTGATAAAAAATAATAATATTTATTGGTTATGTAATATTGTTCTATAACAAAATATAAATATATAAGACAAAAATTTTTATCTTGTATTTTTGTTTTTATCTCAACACATATTTTATATCTCTATCTTTATATTTATGTTTTATTTCAGCTATCAGGTAATATTTAAAAGTATATGTTAGCAAAACTTAGAATAAAAGTATGGCACCGTAAAAGTTGTCAAAATTTAAGGTGGATCATGAGTGGAAGATGGGAGATTTGGGGAATACAAATGAACATGATCTTAGGAGGAAGTGATTCGACACCTGTTATATAATTTAGATCTCTTAGCAGCTAGAAAATATGAACTATGAAGTTGCGAAAGTGTATTTGTTTTTTGGAGCTTTCTTGTATGGGGAAAGATTTTTGGAACCTTCAAGGAGATGCATGGATGCATTAAAAATTTGGAACAAGTGTGGGGATTGTTTTTGAATATTAGGTTTTTGGAACAAACCCCCATTTAGACATATTGGTAATAAAATATAGTAGAGATCTATGTATGTATATTAAATCACTCCATTCCTATCTTCATATCTACCGAAAAGTTTTTTTTTTTTATATAAATAAATTAAACATTTTAATTATCAATATATGTAATTTAAGAGGCATTTACCAATTTACGTAATATTATTTATCTCATTTATTGTGTAAACGAGATAATTATGAACCTATAAGTAACATTTTTATTTGACTTTATTTTGTTTATAAGAGACATGTGAAGTTTTAGAAAATACACCTATCTCATTTACAGGATAAACGATATATTTATAATTATCTCATTTTTACTGTAAGCAATGTAGGTGTAATAT
>NC_029791.2:39594929-39616825 GCF_000816755.2 Arachis ipaensis
AATTTGTAACATCCTAATTTTTTGAATCAAATTATTATTTAATAACTAATTAATTAATTAAAATAGTAATGATTTAAGATTTGAATTTTAAATTTAAACATATGAGAGTACTAGTAGTAGTAAATCTCTAACCGACAATAAACAATCTTTTAAAACATAGTCATAATTAATTCTACATTTATTAGATTTGAATGATATTTAGCTATATGAAAAGATAAGAATACTAGTTCTATCTCTTAAGTTCAGTATAAAATCAAATTCAAATTAAATTAGGTAGATAAATCGGTTACGAGTTTAGAGTAGAAAATCACGCACTTATCAGCCAGCCTGATATACTAACAGTATTTCGGGAATATCTCAAACTGTGGTTATCCGATTTACTTCATTTAAAATTCGTTTTAAAGCTAATTCAATTCTCTATAAATTTGTCTCTAATAGCTAATTCCAAATTCCAAACTTAGAAAAAGTTATAGGGCTCACAAAGTGACAATTCAGATTGAAGATTTCACATAAATGCCTCCTAACATAATCTGCACATACCTGAGAGCTATTTGATCCTTCCTTTATCATTCTATTCCCTTTTTTCTATACAAAACATTCTAGTATACACAAATTCTATCCATGAAACAAGTCTCTCTTCACTAACAAACCGCATCTATTTGCATCGGAATACCTAGCGGAACTTCACTCGAGGTAGGGGTTTTGTGCTAATTTTTATATGTCATATCTTAAATGTTTTTAAACATATATGTTAGCATTGCACGTCATGATATAATGTCTCTTTTCTTCATACACATTATTCATTATAATAACAATCTTATGTGCATTAAAGAACTGAGGGAATGATCCTTTAGTAAGGGAAGGTGACCCCAAAGATAAGATAATTGAGATGATCCTTCGGTAAGGGAAGGTGATCGACAAACTTTTGGGAACCTTCGGTAAGGGAAGGGGACTCCCATCAATTTTATAATAATATATCTTGGTTGCCATAACTTCCTTCTTGTGTATGTCTAAATAACCTTGATTGTAAATTGAACTGAGAGAATGATCCTTCGGTAAGGGAAGGTGACCCCAAAGACAAGATATCGATATGATCTTTCGGTAAGGGAAGATGATCGATCGAGATGATCCTTCGGTAAGGGAAGGTGATCACCAAAACGTTTGGGATAAGAACCTTCGATAAGGGAAGGGGACTCCCACCTTTTATACCGGTTTGAGCTCAATACCTTCCATAAAAGCTACGAGAAAAAGTAATGAAAAGTACAATGAAAAGTGTGATCATAATTGTTCTTCTTTTATCTTTTTTTAATTTATGATTATGTTTATTATTGCATTCAAAGATCCTTCTTTTTTCAAAGTTCCTTTTTGTATGATGTATGATATTATTTAAGATCTTTATTTTATTCAGATCTATTCTGTTTGATTTATCTATGGCAATGTTACTATTCTTCTCTTATTTATATGTTTTAACGCTATAGGCATTTTGTATGCATTACACATGTCATAACATAAGTAAATGAGAAGCATCTAAAAGTCACACCACTCCGACTAATCAAGACTTTTGAAAATAATAATTGAACAACATTGCATCATCACTGTTTTTATTTTAAAACTCGGAGTGGCTGGAGATGGATACGATGACACCATATAGATAAACTACTGAGAAACTTTTGTTTCTCACCCCTCTCTCCGTACCATCTTCAGGAACGATGCAGTACGAAGGAATATAGTTGAGGTGAAAAGATAGGTGCACTAGTGGGAGCAAGCTATCGAGGACGTAGATACAAAACATTAAACGTTTACCTTAAAAAGGAAGAATATGCGATTGTTTTAGCCATAGTTAAACAAATTAAGAGAATTAGGATTTTCTATGTGTCTTGTTTTATCCTTATTGACTGATTGGTGATTGCAATTGTAACTATTATGTTTTCTTTTTTATTTGGTATGAGTAAAGCTTGTCATTGTTGTGCCTTCATAGTTTAGCACACCGGTTTTTCATGTTAGTATTTTCAAATCCACTTATATTTTTCAACTAGTAACTATTCTAATAAAAACTAATTATTCAATATTTTTATCTATAAATTATTTTATATAAATATTTCACATTTGTTTTAAAAGAAAAATTTCGCAAGGTTTTGAATATCAGCTACTAAATATAATCCAAACAAAGCTTAACTCAGTTTAAAAGTATTAGGGTGTTACATAATTGGAACTCTACTTTTTCTCTTGGCTCTATATAAATTTTCACCTAATTCTTTATTTCTTGATACAAATTCGTGTGTATATATATATAATCAAGTTAATAAAAATAGAATATTATGATACTATTCAATTAAAAAATTTATTTAGTGGAGATTATATTCTTAATTTTTTTAGGTTTAATTACTCTGTTAATCCCTATAGTTTTGCAAAATTTTCAATCAGGTCTCTATACATTTTTTTTCTTTTAATTGGGTCCTGCACCAATTTTTTTTTAATTAGTTCCCTCTTGATAGTAATTGGCTTAATTATATAGGGACCCAACTAAAAAAAAAATTGGTGCAGGAACTCAAATAAAAAGAAAAAAATGTAGGGACTCAATTAAAAAAAATTTGGTACAAGGACTCAATTAAAAGGAAAAAAGTATAGGAACCTAATTAAAAATTTCGCAAAACTATAAGGACCAACAGAATCATTAACCCTTTTTTCTTACTCAACTTTAATATTTATTAGTAAATTAAAAAATTTTGTACTACATCTATATTTTGATATTTAATTCTCAAACATAAATTGAATAAAAAGTCATTTAAACATTAATTGAGAAAAATGAATAAAAAATAATTAGTTAACATAAAAGAAAATTATATTTTTCATGATAAAAGAATTAAATTATTTAAACATGAAAAGGTTGTGCATTACATACATGAATAATGATTTACCTACCTAATCAAAGTATATGCATGATAAAGTAATTTAAATATAACATGACTTGTTTTTTATAAATTACCTAAAACTAAATGTCATATTAAAATTATTTTAATATTTTAAAGAAGTTATAATTTTTGTTCTTTATAAAACAATTTCTATAATAAATAAAAGAGAAAAGCTCTACATCTATGTAAAAAATACATGAAAGTTGATCACTATTTATTCACCACATAAATATTATTCGGTTCGGTGGCCTTTGTGATTTTGATTCACCAAATGAATGTTGTTCGATTCGGTGGCCTCTTTTTACTTGTTCAATGTTTAAGATTATTGTGATGCGTTTTGGAAGAATAATTCAAATCGCAATCATTCAACTTATTTAGTTATTTTGAAGTTGATTCATTCATTATTTCAATTCAGAAGTCCAGATCGAAGAAGAAAACGAAAAAAAAAAAAAAATCCTAAACTAGGTAATCCTGGAGTAGAATGTATAGATAGAAAATAATATCCACATATATAGATATAATAGGTATGAAATCCTTACCTTACACATTTAATTTAAAAATGCCCATAGGAATTATAAAAAGACTACACACAATATTTCATGGCATTTTGTCATAAAAATTAGTAAAATGGTTATAATTAATGATATTTTTTTTATTTGGTCAGATATAGAATTGGATTATCATTTATAATTCTGTTTAGAGAATATTATTTTTTAATTGTCTTTTAATTACACTGAGAAGAAAATTATTGAAAGATTCGACACAGATTCTATTATCGATGAATTTTACGATACAAAGAATCGACCACTTCCTTAATAAAAAATACACACATATTTTTTATATTTTAAAATATTTTTTCTATCGGTATATTTTTATAATACATCTTATATTATATATGTTATTGGCCCCATGATAATTTTTTTTTTTACAATTAATCTCCACATACAAGCCTCTTCATTATATAAGTCTTACAAGTTCTCAATATCCCTTATCCCTAAAACGCGCTTCTTATGGCACGTATATTTCACGCGCTTCCTTAACAGATTTTTCAATCAATCAACGCCCGAATATATAACTTCCTTTTTCGAAAGGATTTCGTTTCCTTTTTCGAATTTTTTCTGCATTTTTTTGCCTTCTCTCTTCGATCTCTTTCGTGCGTTTCGCTTTGTCTTCTCCTTCGCCGTTTACATAGGTTTCTCTCTCTGTTCTCTTTTTTCGATTTTCTTATTTTCTATTGTTTCTGAAATCAAGCTCTGAAATCGTTTTGAAGATAATGAATGATTCAACTTCAGCTAAACCAAAGTGAAGTGGATTTTGAATTTGAATCCAATGAAGTTTCTGAGTTGTGGTTTAATTCCTGTTAATAATTGAATCTGAATTTGAATTCAGTTAATAGTTTATGATTGTGTAGCTGAATAATGCGTGGACTTTACTTGTGAAATTTGTTGTTCATTATTTCCTTGTTTGAATTGAATCTAATGTACTAGTTCTGATAAATTTTCTACATTTTATATCAGACGTTCGGGTGTAAATAAGGAATATTTGGGTGTATTTTAGGAAAATTTGGGTGTATTTATAGTTTATGACTTTTCATCTCACTGAGGGTGAATTGTCTTATTCTTTTAGTTGAATTGTTTTAGTTTCTGTTTAATGATGATTCATGAATCTGATTTTTATTATTTTTTATGATGATTTTATATTTCTATTTGCATTCTATAGTTTATGCTTGTTTTAATATGGTGTATTTTACAGCCCCTCTATGGTATTGATGAGTAGTTTATTCTCCACATACAAGCGATTTTCTCATACAAGTCTTTACAAATCTTCTCCTCCTTTTATTGTTTTGAATCCAATCAAGTGGCTGAGGTGTGGTTTAATTCAGAAGAAAAAAAGTAGCATTAGAGAAAATATTTTTCTGTACAAAAATGCTATTTGTACACTAAAACCAGCCACTAAAACCAGCCACCAATGTATTTGTATATAAATACATGTGTGGTTTAATTTATTTTCAATGTATATTTGTATTCTAGTATGTATTTTATACTGGTGGCTGACTTTGGTGGCTAATTTTAGTGTACAAGTAGCATAACTCATTTCTGTATTTGCAGCAAATTTGGGTGTAAAACGAAGATATTTAGATGAAACACGAAGATATTTGGGTGTATTTTAAGGAATTTTGGGTGTATTTTTATTCTAATAAATTCTGCATGATTCAGAACTCTTCTTCTTCCTCTTCCTCATCTTCAGCTGGTTCTTTTTTTTAATCATCATCACTGTAACAACCATGATTTTCGAGTACGTGAGATCTTTTTTAAAGGCACGAATTTCTCCAGAAGATCAATAAAGGAAACACCTCTTCTATATCAACAAGTATCTCGATCCTCATTGTCATTATGTCATCCTTAAGCTAGAACCTTTTCTGAGACAAGCTCGATAACGCAATCACGAAGAACCTAATTTTTGAACCGTACCGGTTAGGAGTTTTAATTCTGATTTTCGTAAGTAGTCTCAGTTTGATGAACCGGACTCGATTCATGATAGAAGAGAGATAATAGTATAATATTATCATTACATTAGTATTAGAAGATGCTTGAATGATATTATAAGGTTACCTGGTCTGTTTTAGTTAAAAACAGAAAATCGGTTTAATCGGGTTCACAGTTTACTGGTGGAGCTTAGCACCAGTACTCCCTAATGACTTTAGCAATGCTAAGGCCTCCTCATACATACTCTATTCTCATAATAAATATGTTACTAGTGTCATTTATGCTAGTAGCTCAGAAAAGAATTTTAGAGATATTTTTACAAGTGTTCCGATACATCTAGTTTTAGTAGTTATACACCTGAAATATTTTAATATTATTTTAACCCACCTCCAAGCCAACCAATCACAACTCACCCTACAGCTCCAAGACCTCCAAGGATGTCTCATTTCATCATTTTGGCCGAAAATAACAAGAGAGAAAAGAGAGAAACTTTCATGAACACTTAATCTTCAAAGCTTGATTTCTTCTGAACTAAAACTCAAATCAAAACTCCGATTTCACCAAAATGATCCTCTATTCTTTCTCTACATGATCATATGACTTATCAAGGCTGGAATCAAGGTGAGTTGGCTGCACCATCTCCCTTTTGCTTTGGTTTCAAGGAAACATGCTTAAACATGTGTTTTCTTGATATTCTTCCTTAGGAATCATGCTTAACTTGACTTGAGGGGCAAGAAATATTAATTTCCAGCAAGTCTAAGGTGAGATATCCCTTCCTAACTTACTGAGAGAGATTTTTTTAGTTGAGAGTTTTTGGATTTAAAGTTGTTCTTGATGTGATTTAGGAGGAAAAAGTGCTTAAGGACCACCTGAAAGTATAACCGAATTAGGAGCAGCAAAACCAGGTAGGATTTGACAAAATTAATCTTGATTGATTGTGTTTGAGTTGTGTAATTATGATATGGTTTGGTTATGCTTGAAATTGATTGTTTATATGAGTGATTCTTGTTGAAATTTTGGGGAAAATTTGATGAAATTTGATGATATTCAAGCTTTGACTTTATGTTCTTGGAGCTGCTGGAAAACGAAATCCTAACCCTTAAATTGGGATTCAATTTGTGTTAAAATCAAGTAGAGGGTTTTGGTGGCTGCTAATTTATTATGAATTATGGTAAAAATCGGTTGCTGAAAAGATTGAAAAACGGGTAAAAATAGAGAAAGAATCTAAAGAATTTATGAAGAACACGAAGAACACTTTGAGTGTGGTGAAGAACATTGAAGAACACCTTTTAGATCTTAAAAAGGGAAAGAAAAGTAAGTTAATTTTCGAAAATTTAATAATTAAATAATAAAAAATAATTAAATATTAAATAATAATATTTAATTTAAAAATAATATTTTAATAAAAATAATAAAATAATGCGAAAAAGGCAGTTTTCTGTAAAAGATTTAGAAAGACAACTTTAAGCGCAGAATTTCATAATTACCTTCATAAAACACTTAGGGAGTGGTAAGAACATATTAGTGAGGCAAAGATAAATGAAAGATAAAAAGTTAAAGAAAAGATAAAAAAACCAAAGAAAAGTCTATAAAGTTTTAATGACAGAAAAACAGACAGAGATTAGTGAACGAACTAGGGCAACATAGTTAGTTCTTGAGTTGCGACTAGGGTTAGGTATAATATGAAAAGTTAAACTATTTCAGTATAGACTTAATGAACCTATACTTGGGATAGACTAACTATTCATACCGAAATTTACATAAGCTTTAAATACATACGTTAAGCAGAGAAATCAGAGCAGAGTAGAGAAACACAGAAAATAGAGTAACCAGAGCAGAGTAAAGAGGTAAAGAGAAAAAGAGTAATATAGACATAGAGAAAAGAGTAATCAGAGCAGAGTAAAGAGACAGAGAGAGAAGAGTAGTAGTACCCACGAACTGAATGATCATTGGTCTCGGGGAAACCTATGAACTGTTAACTATTTCGTGTGCGGGAAAAACCCACGAATTGATAATCATTGATTACGAGAATAACCCACTAACTGTTATATGTTAATCTCGGGTATAACCCACGAACTAAGGATCTCTGTTTTGTTGTATGTTGATCTCGGGGAAACCCACGAATTGAGGATCTTTGTTTTGTTTGTGTGTTGATCTCGGGGACGCCCACGAACTGAGGATCACTGTTTTCCCTTGTGCGTATATTATGGGGTCGAGCTTTGTGCCGACTGCTGGTAGTCACGAAGGAGTGGTATTCTTACCACTGACACATATGCACTAAGGACACAAAGGGAAGCCATATATGGGACTTGTTCCTAGGTAATGTCGGGCTGTAGGGTGTAAACCGACACGTGAGCTCATGGCCTGCATAGGACAGACATGCATCATACTTGGTTGTGTATTTCCTCTGTTATGATTGTTGTATGAATGTACGCTTTCCTTGTATGTATTCTATTCTCTGTGTTTGTTTTTTACTTTCTTATATTCTTCTGTTGGTGATCTGTTTTCTCTATTTTCTCTATTCATCTGTCTTCTGTTTACTGCATCTCTATATTCTGCTATATGTCTGCTAAGCGACACAGATTAATGAACTTAACTAAAAACCCCGGTCCTACTAAGAACTCCCCAACTCTTACCCCTTCTCTCTCCTTTCCCCCTTCAGATGGAAGCATGAGTACCCTTCCGTAGTTCACTGACGACCGTTCGCAAAAAAGATTCTGCTCTAGGTAGTCTTCTGAGTCTAGGGTGAATCTCGTTCTCTGTTTATATGTATATACTGTGAGACCAGCCAATGTCTGCACCCTGTTTGTACGTGAACTTTAACTTAAAACCTGTGTACGAGACTCCTGTTGTGTGGCTACATGATGTGGTATCAGAGAGACATCATATGGCAATGTCTGATTATGCAGAGGAGTAGCAGATGATGTTCTACCTTTTGGTGACGTTCCACCTGACTTGAGTTTTGAAGACCTAGAACGTACTTTCCCTCGCTTTAGTAGTTTAGAGGGACTAGGTGAGTATAAAGTTTAGGCTAGCCTAGGTGCCAGCTTAGGGACCTCTTGAATAGGTCAGGACCTGGGATGTTGTATGTATATATATGTATATAGTTATTATCTAGCTATATCTAAGGGTGTTCTAACTAAAGATCTTTACTCTAATAAAGGCTGGATAACTGAACATTGTTAACTGTTTAAGATGTATATAAGTGTGGTTGTTTATAACTGTTGTATCTGTTATCATTTGTGAATTGATTCTGAATGAATCCATCTATTAATCCAAATATTTTAAAAAAAAAAGTACCTCACAAAATAACTATGTTTTTAACAGCGAATCAGGCTCATATAATAAATAATAGATAATAATTAGGAAGACAAGTTGGTAATGCTCAGTTTCCGGTATGAGCTAGACATACTGAAAATTGGGTCGTTACAATCACCATCTTCTTCTTCTTTTTTTCTTATTCGTCTTTTCCTTTTTGTTTTACCTTCTCAAGTTTCTTCTTGTTTTACTCTCTTAACAAGAATAAAAACAAAAAAATCAAACAAAGAAGAAGAAGAAACACATAATGCTGCAAAATTACTTGGAAGAGGATGAACTTACATTCATTTAACTAAAACAAAGAAAGAAATAAGGAAAAGAAGAAGAAGAAATAAAATGCAACTTTAGAGGAAATATTTTTCTGTACAAAAATACTATTTGTATACTAAAATCAGTCACTAAAATCATCCACCAATGTATTTGTATATAAATACATGTGTGATTTAATTTTTTTTCAATGTATATTTGTATTCCAGTATGTATTTTATACTGGTGGCTGACTTTGGTGGTTGATTTTATTGTACACGTAGCATAACTTATTTTTATATTTGCAGCAAATTTGGGTGTAAAACGAAGATATTTAGGTGTAACACGAAGATATTTGGGTGTATTTTAAGGAATTTTGGGTGTATTTTTATTCTAATAAGTTCTGCATAATTCAGAACTCTTCTTCTTCCTCCTCCTCATCTTCAGCTGGTTCTTTTTTTTCATCATCATCATCATCTTCTTCTTCTTTTTTTTTTCTTATTCATCTTTTTCTTTTTGTTTTACCTTCTCAAGTTTCTTCTTATTTTACTCTCTTAACAAGAATAAAAACAAAAAATCAAACAAAGAAGAAGAAGAAACACATAATACTGCAAAATTACTTGGAAGAGGATGAACTTACATTCATTTAACTAAAAGAAAGAAAGAAATAAGGAAAAGAAGAAGAAGAAAAAAAAATGCAACTTTAGAGGAAACATTTTTCTGTACAAAAATGCTATTTGTACAATAAAATCAGTCACTAAAATCATCCACCAATGTATTTGTGTATAAATACATGTGTGATTTAATTTATTTTCAATGAATATTTGTATTTCAGTATGTATTTTATACTAGTAGCTAACTTTGGTGGTTGATTTTAGTGTACACGTAGCATAACTTATTTCTGTATTTGCAGCAAATTTGGGTGTAAAACGAAGATATTTGGGTGTATTTTAAGAAATTTTGGGTGTATTTTTATTCTAATAAGTTCTGCATAATTTAGAACTCTTTCTCTTCCTCCTCCTCATCTTCTGTTGCTTCTTTTTTTTTCATCATCATCACCATCTTCTTCTTCTTCTTTTTTCTTATTCATCTTTTCCTTTTTGTTTTACCTTCTCAAGTTTCTTCTTGTTTTACTCTCTTAACAAGAATAAAAATAAAAAATCAAACAAAAAAGAAGAAGAAACACATAATGTTCCAAAATTAATTGGAAAAGGATGAACTTACATTCATTTAACTAAAAGAAAGAAAGAAAGAAGAAGAAGAAGAAGAAGAAGAAGAAGAAGAAGAAGAAGAAGAAGAAGAAGAAGAAGAAGAAGAAGAAGAAGAAGAAGAAGAAGAAGAAATATTTGTGTATAAATATTTTTTAGAGGAAATATTTTTCTGTACAAAAATGCTATTTTACACTAAAATTAGTCACTAAAATCATCCACCAATGTATTTGTGTATAAATACATGTGTGGTTTAATTTATTTTCAATGTATATTTGTATTCCAATATGTATTTTATACTGGTGGCTGACTTTGGTGGTTGATTTTAGTGTACATGTAGCATAACTCATTTCTGTATTTGTAGCAAATTTGGGTATAAAACGAAGATATTTAGGTGTATTGTTATTCTGATAAGTTCTGCATAATTCAGAACTCTTCCTCTTTCTCTTCCTCATCTTCTGCTGTTTTCTTCTTCTTCATCTTCTTATTTCATATTCTCATAATTCTTTTTGGAAAGAAAAAATCAAACAAAGAAGAAAAAAATACATAATATTGCAAAATCAAAAGAAGAAGGAGGAGAAACACGATGATGAAGATGAAACATGCGAAGAAAAAAGGAGGAGAAACACAAAGAAAAAGGAGAAGAAGAAGGAAGAAGAGGAGGAGGAGGAGAAACACGAAGAAAAAATGACAGCTGTGGTTTTCATTGAGGAAGAATAAGAAGAGTCGTTCATGATGGTGAATGAGCGCTTTGGAAACGTGATGTGCATGTTAACACGCTTTTGTGGGTAAGCGTAGCTTCTGTTGGATTTGGCCCAATTTGTAAGACTTGTATGTGTAGCATAACTGTATATATATATATATATATAAGAAAAATGCTGATTACCGTTGGATTTACCGTTTGATTAATTAAATAAATTCCATGCTAAATAGATTACCGTTGGATTTACCATGTCCTGCACTTGACGCATAAACGGCACCAAAAACCTCTTATTGGTGGATTTTTTTCGTCCTGCTAATTAGCGGCGGATTTTCCATTTGTGTTTTCAATGGATTGTCGAGTCTGAGTTGATAATTACCGTCGGATTTAATCTGACGGTATATCCACCGATAGGGTTTTTATTTTTTATTTTTTTAGCATAGTTTAGCCACAACTAACCGTCAAATCAAATTAAAACTCTTGTTAACAAAATTATTATCAGAAATCTAAAATTAGCATAAATTAACAAATTATTTTATTAAAGCTATATTTGAGGTCAGGATATCACCAAGTGAGGATTACCATGGTGATGAGTCTAAGACCATGTGTGTCACGAGGTATGGATCGTATGAGTGGTTGGTGATGCCTTTTCTCTTAACCAATGCTCTAGCAATCTTTTGTACCTTGATGAATGAGATCTTTTGTCCTTATCTTGATCGGTTTGTAGTAGTCTACTTGGATGATATTGTTGTCTATAGCAATACCTTGGAGGAACATGTAGAACACTTACGAACCGTGTTCAAGATCTTACGAGAGAATAACCTATATGTAAAAAAAAAACAAGTGTTCCTTTGCAAGGGACGAAGTCCACTTCTTGGGACACATCATTAAAGATAGAACCCTCTGCATGGATCAAGAAAAGGTGAAGGCTATCAAAGAGCGGGAGCTGCCCAATAAGGTATCTGAATTGAGATCGTTCCTTGGGTTGGCTAATTACTATCGGAGGTTTATTAAGGGAACTCCACCTAGGCTGCACCATTAACTAATCTTCTTAAGAAGAATCACTTTTGGGAATGGTTAAAGGAGTGTCAAAAGGTCTTTGATGAGTTGAAGGTTGCTATCTGACAAACCCCATTTGTAGGGTTTATCTTGTATTGATTTTTGGGGATTTTATCACCTTTTAACCATATTTATTCAAGAAATAGCATGGTTTTGTATATTCTCCTTTAATTGTGCTTGAATGTGAAAACATGCTTTTTAGGACTCAAAATAGCTAAATTTAATTCACCTTGATTCTATTAGATGCCTTGATATGTTTGTTAAGTGATTTAAGGTTTAGGAGGCAAAGATTGGATCAAGGGAATGAAGAAAGAAAGCATGAAAAGTTGGAGAACTCATGAAGAAATGGAAGAACCGGAAAGCTGTCAAGCCGACCTCTTCACACTTAATCGGCCATAACTTGAGCTACAGAGGTCCAAATGATACGGTTCCAGTTGGGTTGAAAAGCTAACATCCGGGGCTTCGAAACGATATAAGATTTGCCATAGCTGCTACACGTATGGTGGCGCGCACGCGCCGTTGCTGCCACCTAGCTCACTATTCTCACTTTGGCTATGAGTTTGGTTCTAACTATGTTGTAGGAAATGAGGGCTACAATGAAGATGTGTATCAAGGATGGGATAATCAAAGGGGGGATGAGCCATATGTATATGATCAATCTTCATGGCAACAACCTCCACCAATGCACTATGAAGAAGAGCCATTCTATGATGCATACCAACCCAATGGCTATGGTGAATCTCCTTGTGACTTTCAAGAACCACCACCATATGCCCATAAAATCCTTTCATTTTCTCTTTTGTATATATTGGTAGAATTAGTTTAATTTCATATTTTGTTTAGTTAGTTAAGTATGTTTGGTAGTTTAAGTATGTTAAATAAGGTTTTATGGTGTTTTGGGAGCTGTTTGGAGGTTTGGAATGCTTGGATTGGTGCAAAAACATAGAAAAATTTTTGAAAAAAACAGAGCACCATCCACGCGTACGCGTACATGGCGCGTCCGCGCACTTACAGCATTTTCGACCATCCACGCGCGCGCGCCATGCGTGCGTACGCGTGGATTGAGAAGTTCCAACCTCCATACATTTTCCAGAGAGTTGTGCCTGCGCCGCGCCAACGTTGTGCCTTTGGCACAAACTTATTTGCGCGCTCGCGCACATGACGCGTACGCGCCACTCTCGAAATAAGCCAACGACGCGCGCGCGCCATGCGTGCGTACGCGTGGATGCCCTTTCTTCCATCCACTTCTTTTCTTTTCCTCTTTTCATTTCTTTCCTTCTCCTTTCTTTTTCCCTCCTACTACCCCTCATCTAACACTTCCAAACACCATCGATAACCATTTATTTTAGTTAACAAATTAGTTAGTTAGTTAGTTGATTAGTTAGTTTTAGTTTAGTTTTCATTTTATTTTCTCTCTTCTCATCATAAGTGTTGGAGTATTGACTTTGTTTACTATACATTGCTATATCCCTTATTGCCTAAATGCTATTTTAGCATGAATGTTTTTAGATAATCTTTGTTGGATTCTATGATTGAGGTTATATTTTGTTACTTGGTTTTGAGTTCTTCATGCTTACCTTTTGAAAAATACCAAGTGATGAGAATTGTCTTCGAGCTTATAACTCTTTTGAATTGCATGTTGTAGCTAGCCACCATGTGATTTGAACCGTATTCTTTGATTAGGCAATCTCTTGATGGATAATGTTGAGCATTTACCTTAGTGCATTGTATTTCATGATTATATCCATCCATACGTTTGACTTGAATGCTTTCATGCTTCTCTAATGCTTGTCTTACCTTACAAGCTTACTTAAAGCATCTCAAGCACACTAGGATAAGTGAAGTGCATGCTTCTTGTGTGACATAGCTTTTATGCTAATGTGTATTCTAAACCGCGCAATTTAGAATTCACACACCTAATATTTCTTAATGTCACACTAATTCACTCACCTCATTCTAGTGATTTACCTCATTCCAACAATGTATGCTTCCTTACTTTTATATCTTCTCATCTTATGGTGTTATATTTTTGTTTTTTCATAACGAATGCACCACAAGCAACCATGGAAGCGGAAGAAAGAACACATAGCAATCCGGAGAGTCGTCGTACCCCCTTGCTCATCTTTGAGTGCACCGAGGACGGTGCAAACTTTAAGTGTGGGGAGGTCGTCCGACCGATCGGCAATCGTGGGTGACAAATTTCTAACTCCAATACTTTTGCATTTCATTCTAGGATTTTAGGATTTTTACTTCCATTTTCTTATTTTTGCATATGCATACACAATAAGCTTAGTCAAAATAATGAGAATTTTTCAAGATTTCTATCTATAGGGCATGTCAATTGATTTGAGTGGAAACTTTTCATAGAACTTGCTTGAATTATATATATTGTGGATCATGTTTTGAGCTAAGAACACAAGCAAGTGAGATTTGAGCCTAATGATGTGGTTACATCTTATAACCACTTATTTTTCCTTCTTGTGTGCATTATTCTCTTTCTATGATTGTAATCTTTGATTTGTTTGATTCTTTAAGTCCATTATTTTGTGTATTCATGCATTTATGTGATTGAGGCCATCATTTCATTTAGCTCACTTACCTAAATAGCCTACCTTTTATCTTCCATTGTTAGCCAAATTTGAGCTTACGATTAACCCACCTGTTCTTAATTTAGCACATTACAAGCCTTAAAGCGAAAAACAATAATTGTCCCTTAATTTGGATCTTTGATTAGCTTAGGCTAGTGTGTGTGAGTATCATTCAAGTGTGGGAACCTTGGGACATTGGGTGAATAAAAGGGTAGTTTTGTAATGTTATTGGAAATATTGGGAATTGGGTACATACTCATGTATTGATCAAATGTAAAACCTTATGCATTGAGGTTCTTGTATATAAAAAGGAAAAAAAATAAGAAAAACAAAAGAAAAAAAAAGAAAGAAAAAAAATAATGATAAAAAGGGGACAAAATGCCCCAAAGCGAAGCTCAATAAGATCAATGCATATGAGTTGTGAAATGAAAAGAAAATGCATGAGTATGTGAAAAGGTGAAAAATGGGTAGCTAGATTAGAACTTAATTGTATAGGATGTCATAGGTTAGGTGGGAAGTTTAAGCTTATCAAAGATTCAAATTTCAAGCTCACTTGACCAAATACTTTAATTCACCTTGATTCTATTAGATTCCTTGATATGTTTGTTAAGTGATTTAAGGTTTAGGAGGCAAAGATTGGATCAAGGGAATGAAGAAAGAAAGCATGAAAAGTTGGAGAACTCATGAAGAAATGGAAGAACCAGAAAGCTGTCAAGCCGACCTCTTCGCACTTAATCGGCCATAACTTGAGCTACAGAGGTTCAAATGATGCGGTTCCAGTTGGGTTGGAAAGCTAACATCCGGGGCTTCGAAACGATATAAGATTTTCCATAGTTGCTACACGTATGGTGGTGCGCACGCGCAAAGTACGCGCACGCGCCGTTGCTGCCACCTAGTTCACTTAAAGCAAAACGTGGCCAACGAATTCTAAAGCCTTGTGGGCCCAATCCAACTCATTTCTGATGCTATTTAACCCAAGGAGTGAAGAGGGAAACATATGTTAGTTACCAATTAGTTTAGTTTAGCTTTGTAGTTAGTTTCTAGAGAGAGAAGCTCTCACTTCTCTCTAGAATTAGGATTAGGTTTAGTTCAATAATCTTAGATCTAGATTTTAATTCATGCTTTCACCTCCTTCTATCTCTCAATTCTTTGTTGCTACATTCATCTTCTTCTATTCTTTTATTGTAATTTACTTTATGTTGTTCTTATATTTTGTTGTAGATCTAGTATTGTTCCTTCTACTTTCTTCCAATTCAATAAGAGGTAGTTGTTAGTTTATTTTCATTGCCATTTACTTTTCATGCTTCTTATCCAAAACCCCAAAATAACTCATAACCAATAACAAGACACTTTATTGTAATTCCTAGGGAGAACGACCCGAGGTCCAATACTTCGGTTTATAAATTTTAGGGGTTTGTACTAGTGACAAACAACTTTTTGTATGAAAGGATTAGTGATTGGTTTAGAAACTATACTTTACAACGAGATTTTATTAGTGAATTTCTAAACCGTCAAAAATCCATTCGTCACTATCACAGAAGGACCAGTACTAGCACTGCCCGACTACTCAAAGATCTTTGAAGTCTACACTGATGCTTCTGACTACGCTATTGAAGGGGTTCTGATGCAAGAAGGACATCCTATTGCGTTTAAAAGTCGCAAGTTAAATTATACAGAGAGGTGATACACCGTCCAAGAGAAGGAGATGACTGCGGTGGTGCATTTTCTAAGAACTTGGCATCACTACTTGCTTGGTTCACACTTCATTGTCAAGACAAACAATGTGGCTACAAGCTACTTACAAACTCATAAGAAGTTAAACTCCAAAAGGCTTGGTGGCAAGATTTCTTAGCTGAGTTTGATTTTGAATTTGAACACAAGTCAGGCAAGACTAATGTGGTCCCAGATGCGCTAAGCCGCAAGGCTAAGTTGGCAGCTATTTTCATGGTCAAAGGAGATATTATGCATACCACCAAGGAAGGGTTGCATCATGATCTATTAGCCAAAAAGTTTGTGGAGTTTGCTAGAGAAGGTAAGACCAAAAGATTTTGTCTAGAAGATGACCTTTTCTACACCAACGAGAGAAGACTATACATCCCTAAATGAGAAAATTTAAGAAGAAAGTTGGTGAGAGAAAGCCATGATACCAAGTGGGGTGGTCACCAAGGTCAGCGAAGAATGTGGTGAAGGTCACTAAGGTATAGAGTTTTTCAAACTTGGATCGGAACTTCACTTCTTGACAAGCTTCCATCCTTAAACTGATGGGCAGACGGAGAGAGTGAATGCCTTACTCGAGTGTTACTTGAGGCATTTTGTAAGCGCTAATAAGAAGGATTTGACAAATCTCCTAGACATTGCTCAATTCTCATACAACTTGCAAAGGAGTGAGTCTACAGGGAAGAGCCCATTTGAGATTATGACTAGACAACAGCCGCTTACACCACACTCTTTTTTTTCTTCTTACTCAAGAAAGAGCCCTGGAGCTTATCATATGATTAAGTCATGGGAGGAATAAGCAGATGTCACTCGTTCTTACCTCGACAAAGCTGCAAAGAGGATGAAGAAATGGACTATTAAGTTTGAAGAACTAAAATATTAAGATGATGAATAAATATTATTGAGTTAAAAGCTAATTGTATGTGTGATTTATTTTATTTAGTGTGTAGAAAATAATTTAATTACCACCAGGCCCAAGAAGCAACGATTCATGCCAAAATGACATTTGACCCACTCACTCAATCTTGGCCCAAGATTCATTTGCTACCACCACAAATGTTTTCCATCAAAACAAAAGCAAGAATCTAGCCAAATGAAGAAGAGCAAGCAATTGGCCCAATAACATAAACAAGCCTAAATGGTGGTCCATATCCAAACTCATTCTCTTGGTGTAAACTAAAGAAATTGAATTTTATTTCATTTGAACCAATTCACTTTACACCACCGAAACCAAAACTCTCTCTTCTCTTTTCTTTCACATCACCCACATGAAGACTCTGAAGAAAGAAAGAAAAAGGGAAACTCTGAAGCTAGGGTACAAATGAAGAACAAAAAATAAATTTCTAATTTTAAGCAAAGAAGAGAAGGTCAAAGAGGCTTGGGCAAAAGGCAAGATAACATCCAAGGAAAAATCACTAAAAAGGAAAATTTCACTTTTGTGCTTCGCTGAAGGTTACTGAAGAAATCCTCTGAGTTACAAGCACCGATCCGAAAAAATGAAGAAAGTATAGATGATAGTGTTCTGCTGTGAATCAACGCTCAAGAATCTGACTTGGAGCCAAAGCAAAAATATACGAATCAGATTCAAGAGGAAAGATGAAAAAGGTTAAAAGAGAAGATTGAAGGTATGGTTGCATGTTTGATTCAGTCATTGCTTCTACCCTCTGTCTCTTCTGTCACACTGCTGCAACTACTGATTTTGGGAAAAGAAGTCAAACAAGGTGCTGAAGCAAGTTTCAAGCCTAGGAATTGGGATAATTGGGATATGTGACATAAAATCTCATTAGTCATGGGTAATTGAGGTTTCTGTGGCGCTAAGGCTAGAATCATAGAGCATCATTCTCTGATTCGGAATATCCGACCTTGTTTGTGGCATTTTGAGTAGGATCATCAGAGATTAAATTGTGTGAGCGTCACCCTCATCCAGACTGAACTATCACGGCTGGTGTTTGATTTGGACAGAGGAGATTAATGACCACTGGCCTTGGCTTAATCACTTATAGCCTTGCCATTGAATGAATCACTCATTGTTAAAATAGTTAGTAAGACGTATTAATCTGGATGAACAAGCATCTCCGAGGCCTTAACTGATTTCTTACTATTGTTTCTACGTCAATTCTTTATCGCTTTTGTTATTGTTTTGTTTATGCGCCTACAACAACAACAATCAACTTTTTATTTGCCTGACTATGATCTGCAAGAGAACCACAACTTGCTCAATCCAACAATCCTCATGGGATCGACCCTCACTCACTGAGAGATTATTTGGACAACCCGGTGGGAAATTCGATTTTCCCACACCAGCAACCGTCCACAAAAACCTCAAGCCCACACTCACATTTCTATACATTCACGTTCATCATCTCAGTTCTCTCAACCACCCAAACCAATGGCAAGAACAAAACCCACGAATCCGAGGCCATCTTCGGCACCTCAGGAGGAAGGCACTTCAAGGGCAAAAATAGCAAAAGGGAAGCGACCCATGACCGATGAGGAACCATCAACCTCTCCTCCTCCTCAATTTTCATCTCGTCTACAAGGACGCTCAACCCTCTCTTCTCTTCATTCAAAAGGTAACAAACGACCTTTCATTAACACTGTAAAGAAACCTGTGTATCTTGATCCTATTGCCTTCAAATATCATTTTGGTAAATGCCCTCACTTTCACTACAATCCTCTATGGTTTTCATCTAGTATGAATTTTGATTTTCACAGAGACATTGTTTTCAAACAACCTCTATGATCCTCTTTTTTTGCTGATATAAAATCTTTGGCTGAAAAAAGAATTGATTTTATTGAAAACTTTAGATTTTTGGATTGAAAAAGTGGTGGAAATTTTGAGAATATCCACAATTGAACCGACGAGTGCACCAGATTGTCCAAGTAATACCTCAGGTGAGTGAGGGTCAATCCCATGAGGGCTAATGGATTGAGCAAGAATGACTGGCTGATTGGCTTAGTAAGGCAAACAAAAAAGTTGGTTTGTGGCTTTCAAAGGCATTAAACAATAAATCAATAATAAAGAAAGCAAATAGTGAAATTGGTGTAAAATCAATAGGAGAAAACAGTTAAGGTATCAGAGATGTTTACATTTCTGGCTTAAGGTTCCTTACCAACCATTTCAATAATGCAAGATTCATTTCATGGCAAACTGTAATTGACTAATCCCTAATTCCTAAGTGGTTTAGTCTCTCTAATCTTCATCAACCGCCAATTCCTTGGTCACTTTATTTCGATTAGAAGGTTAAGTTCAAATCTAGTTTATGGCCACAGAAACCCTAATTACCCAAAGCTAAACGGGTTATATGTCACGTATCCAGATTAGTTCAAGTAATTAGTAATTTAAGAGAAATTTACTTTCAATCTATTCAGGTGAGAGACCTCTCCCAAGGGTCACAAGAACACATCTAGAATAAGGGTCATACTCTCGTTTCACCCAGATTCATAAAATGAAGAACAAAAGTAATCCTTGAAATGGAATCAATACATTAATTAAAATAGAAAAATAATAGTCTTAATCCATAGAAATAAACAGAGCTCCTAACCTTAACCAAGGAGGTTTAGTGGCTCATGACTTACAGAGAAAACAAGGGTTCTGAAAAGTGTGAAAGTGCAAAAGTGAGAAGATCCCCCAGAAGGGTGAATCTTTTCCCATTTATATCTAACCTAATTTGATTTGAAACAAAAATAAAATATTAAATTCTAAACCTAAAAGATTTTGTTTGTAAATAAAAATTACAAAAATAAAAGATAAAACAGTAATTAAAAGCTAAATTCTGCTAAGGATGCTCTTTTGGGTGAGATTGACCCGCACTTCTGGCATTCAGTGCCAGAATTAGCCGTGAGTTCTGTCTTTTTGGGCGCTAAACGCTAGGCTCGGAGTTTAGCATCTTTCAAGGCAGTGATTACAGAATAAAAGTATAAACTATTATATATCGTTAGAAAGCTCTAAAAGTTAGCTTTCTAACGCTGCTAGAAACTCGTCAAGTGGACATCTGTAGGTCAAGTTATGCTCATTGGAGTGTAATGAGGTCAGGGTTGATAGCATCCACTTTCTTCCTTCTTTTTTTTGCACAAAACTCTGCCAAATTGATCCGAATTTTTCCTGAAGTAATTAAAACACAAAAATAACTCAAATTAGCATTGAAGAAGGATTTTAACACTAAAATATAATAAAACTTATGAAATTCTAAATTAAACTAAGCAGAAAATGAGGGAAAAATAGGGTAAAGATGCTCACGCATCACAACACCAAACTTAAACTGTTGCTTGTCCTCAAGCAACTAAAAACAATATAGGACTGATAAGATAAGATGCTCGAGACTTGAGTGTTCATTTAAGCTCAAGTATAATCACTAAGTTAGGTTAATGACACTTTGACTCTGAATAGGTTTGGCATCTCACATTCTTTGAAGCTCAGAAACGTTGATATCTCTCAGAACTAGAACTCGGATGATATTATAGACTCTCTTCCTCTTGAAGCTCTGATTGATCCTTAAACACAGCTTTTTCTTATTTTTTTCTTGGTGCTTTGCACCTTGAGTATAGCCGTGAAACCAATAAGGACAACATTACAAATGGTAGATAAATCTCTAAAACATGTACGTAGAATAGTGGAGAATATCTTGGTCAAGGTAGGACAGTTCTTCCTCCCAGTGGAATTTATGATTCTTGACATAGGGGAGGATAAAAATGACTCCATAATCCTAGGAAGATAATTCTTAGCTACTGGAAGAGCTTTAATTGATGTAGAAGAGAGTGAATTAGTGCTTAGAGTGCATAATGAGCAACTAGTCTTTCATGTCTTCAAAAATATGCATTCATCAGGTGAAGAGGAGAGGTGCATGTAGACTGAGCTTATTGATCTAAACCTTAAAGAACTCCCTGATGATGCACAACAAGATCTGCAGCTCAAACCTCCTTTGGTGATAATCAACAAAATTCCCCCCGATATTAAACCTAAATTTGGTGTTGAGAATGCATCATCCACCAAGGAGGAGATCCCTAAGAAGAAAGTACCCAGAGAATGGAGAAACAAAAAGATTCTCACTAAAGGTTTCTCTCCAGGAATGAAGGTGGTATTGACTAGTAATCCCGTGCTGCCTCATACAGTGAACTGGATCCTCTCTCTTGAGCATATTGAGTTAATCCATGAGGAAGTGGGGAGAAAATTCACAGTGAGGGGGGAGGAGTTGAAGTACTACGATCAACTGCCGCCTTAACAAGAAATCAACCGTCAAGCTAGTGACGCTAAACAGGCGCTTGTTGGGAGGCAACCCCACCCTTGGTATTCTTTGGTTTTTCTTTCAGTTTGTTTTCATTTATCTTTTATTTCTTTATTTATTTTATTCGTAGTTTTCCTTATTTTTATAATGTTTTTGGTCATGCAAAGTATATAGAACGGGGACAAGAGGACTCTGGAAGAGAAACAGAACACCCTGGAGGGCATAGTATGCTGGCACTAAATACCAAGGTGGGTGATTAGTGCTAAGAGTGGTAACAATGGAGTTGGCGTTTAACGCCCCAAATGGATTGCAGGGCTTGGCGTTAAATGCTAGGTGGACATTTAATGCCCACAAGGGCACAATTCTCAAGGAAACTCCTACCTCATAGGGCGCTAAACGCTAGTTGGGCATTTAGCGCCAAGGTTCGTCCCACAAATA
>NC_029791.2:39617180-39621251 GCF_000816755.2 Arachis ipaensis
TAATAATAATAATAATAATAATAATAATAATAATAATAATAATAATAATAATTAATAAATAAATAAATAAATAGATAAATAAATAAAAATATTTTACTTATTCTTGCATTATATCATTCCCTTCTTTCTTTTGCAATATTTTTTGTTTTCACTCATCCGTGCATTTTTTATGTTCCTCCCCATTTTCAGTTTTTCTTTACTTTGGGACAAGAAAACTTTTAAGTTTAGTGTTGCAGAGCGAACTCTTAATTTATATTATCATCACTGGCACCAAAGAGAGGTGAATCATCTTGGCGGAAGAGCATAGCCTAAGGAGGGAGCAATAGCCACCATGACTGAGGTGGTTGAGTTTCATTATCTGCTTTTCTATTTATTTTCTGTTTTTCAGTATTTTATCTTATTTTCTATTCCCTGTTTGAAAGCCTTTACATGATTAGTAGTAGTACTTTATTGTTTTTCTAGTTTAGTTATTTATTATGATATTTTATGTTTATTTTGAAAGATGTCTCATGTATTGCTCACTGAGCTTAAAAAATCAAAAATAAAAGAAAAGAAGCAGTAAAATGCATGAGGCTTGAGTTATATACTCTGATTGCGTTGATGTGGTAGTATTATCTCTGATTCTGAATGCATGAACTGAACAGTGCATATTTGATCTTGAAGTTGAGAATCTTGGTTCTTGAGGTACAGAAACTTAGAGAAGTATTATGGTTTCTCTAAATTAAGTAAGACATTGGTGCGGGAATTCGAGAGTTCCCACAGCTTAACCGGCAAGTGCTCTGGGTCATCCAAGTAATACCTCAGGTGAGTGAGGGTCGATCCCACGAGGATTGATGGACTTAGCAACAATGGTTATCCAGTTGGCTTAGCTAGGTGAACTAAAGGGGTTTTGTTAATGTAATTCATATAAAAACAATAAATCAAAGAGTAAAGAAAGCAATTAAGATGTTTGGTGTAAAAACAATAAGTGAAAATAGTTAAAGTTTCGGAGATGTTTACTTTTTTGGATTAAAAGTTCTTATCAACTATTTTAACAATGCATGATTCATTTCATGGCAAATTGTAAATGTCTAAACCCTAATCTCTTAGTGATTTAGCCTCCTCTAACCTTCATTAACCACCACTCTTGTGATCACTTAATTCCGATTAGAGGGTTAAGTGCAAAACTAGTTTATGGCCACAAAAACCCTAATTACCCAAAGCTAATAGGATTATATGTCACATATCCCAATTAGTTCATGTAATTAGCAATTTAGGAGGAATTGTTTTTCAAGCTATTGTTCAAGCGAGATAACTCTCTCGAGAATTTCAAGAACTCATGTAGAATAAGGGTCATACTCACGTTCCACCCAGATTCATAAGATTAAGAATGAAAATAATCCTTGAAACTGAATCAATACATTAACTAAAATAAAAAAGCAATAGTCTTAATCCATAAAAATAAAAAGAGTTCCTAACCTTAACCAAAGAGGTTTAGTGGCTCATGACTTATAGAAAAAACTGGGGTTCTGGAAAAGTGCAAAAAAAAAAGAATAATGTTCGAATCCCCACTAAAAGAAGGATCTTTTCCCTTTCATACTAACCTAATTTGATTCGGAAATAAAATAAAATAATAAATCCTAAGACTAAAAGATTTTGTTTTTAAATAAAAATTACAAAAAAAAAAATAAAATATGACTAATAAATGCTAAATCCACTTGAGATGCCAAAAGAGGGAGAATTTGGCCAAGCTCGCTAGTGCTAAACGCCAGGTGGGAGTTTAGCGCCCTAGAGGGGGCAGTGGCGTTCTGGCTTGCGTCCCTTATTAGCGCTAAACGCTGGCTGGGCATTTAGCGCCCAGGGGGGTGTTGCCAGCTTTTTCCTTTTCTTGTTCCAATCTCTACCAAACTGCATCGAATTTCACCTGAAATCATAAAAATACTAAAATAACTCAAAGTATCATCCAAAGAGGTTTTTTACACTGAAATACTATGAAATTAAATAAAAACTAATAAAAAACAACTAGAAAATAAAGGAAGAAAGGGTACAAAATGCTCACGCATTAGACATTGATCCTTGAAGCAAAATAAATAGTAAAAAAAAAGAAAAAAGAGGGTCCAAGGCTCTGTGCATCAATAGATAGGAGGGTCAAAATTGATCTAAAGCTCAAAAGAGTGGTTTTTCTAACCATATGCTTATAGTGTGAATGTGTCAAGTAATCCTTGAAACAGAGCACCAAGAGTCGTGACCAATTGCAATTTTAGAGTATGCCAAAGGTTTTGAGCACCACTAACTGAGAGAAATTAAAAGAAAAATTAGAACTCAAGGAGTTCCTTAGTTAAGTGCTTGTGGTGTTCTTGTGTCAAGCTAAGCTTGAGAGGATTTCCAGTTCTCATACCTTGCAAGGGTTTTCATGATAATTAATTTACTTTCTTGCCAATTTATTTCCTTGTTCCTTATTTCAAAACACCCAAAAAGATACTTTTCCATAACCAATAATAAATACACCTCCCTGCAATTCCTTGAGAGACGACCCGAGGTTTAAATACTTCGGTTATAAATTTTGTTGGGTTTGCTTTTGTGACAAACAAGTTTTTGTACGAAAAGATTTTTTTGCTGGTTTAGAAACTATACTTGCAACGAGAATTTATTTGTGAAATTCTTTACCGACAGAAAACCCATTCATCATTTACTTCCAACAAAACTCTAAGCTCTTGAAATTCTAACGATGACTTTACAAAAGATAGAACCAAACTAACCTCAGGTCCAGGCAATATAAGACTCAAAGCATACGCTTACCTCTCGTCGGAGGATCCGACCCCGTCGCCTCATGTGCCTCCAAAGTAAACACACGGCCTGGTTGCTGACTCTTACCCACACCTTGGTTCCTACCTCTACGGCAGTCCTTAGCAAGGTGCCCTGGTAATCCGCAAGTGTAGAATTGACCATCTCCCTTTGCCATGTGGAACTGAGCGTTGTTGTTCTTTCTGAAATCCCCTTGACCTCGCAGATGTTAAGGAGCGTGTTCATTTCTTTTAAAGTTCTGTCCCCTAGGTCCAAGGTGATCGTCATGCTCCCTACTAGTATTTCCTCTAGAAGTCTCCTTTGACGAGGCTACCATTTTTGCGTATTCTTCAACCACTCTTGCCTTGTTCACTAAATCAGAGAAAATATGAATCTCCATAGGAGCCACAGCAGTCATGATGTCGTACTTCAAACCCCTTTGATATGTGATACACTTCCAGCTTTGATAGGTTTCTGGGGCACCCTGACACGCCCTAGAGAACCTACAAAGTTCCTCAAATTTGCTGGTATAATCTGCCACAGACAAAGAACCTTGCTTCAGCTGCATCAGTTCCATCTCCTTCGCTTTCCTTGCAGACTCAAGGAAGTACTTCTTGTAGAAGGCCGTTTGAAATACATCCCAAGGAACATCTGCATTCTGGAGCTGTAGCGAGCGGCATTCTACCTGTCACCAATGCTGGGTCTCTTCCCGAAGTTGGTAAGCAGCAAACTCTACGTATTGGTTATGCGGGACATGCTGCGCTTGCGGTGCGCGTTCTATAGCTTGGAACCAGTTATCTGCTTATGTGGGATTAGTTGAACCTCGAAAACTCGGAGGATGAACCTTGAGAAAGGTCGCCAAGGTCATTGGAGCACCTCCCGTGTTATCTCCGTTTCCTCCCGCATTCTCATTCGCAATTCCTTAACCATTTTTGTTTCCGTCTCCGGCCGATTGGCCTAACCTCTGCACAGCTTGCAGAGTGGCAGTAGCGGTAGCCCCATGATGTTTGCAAGATTCGCCATTGTCGCCATGAACTTGGCATGGTTATCGGACGGTCGCTCATTCCTACTCTCTCCTCGTGAACGCGTACGACCTCATCCACGAGTGGCCATTAGGGATCTACACCAAACAATCGATATCATGGTGATCAGTCTCAATATCAAAAGCCTAGTGCTTCATTTACCCCAAACAGGAACTCATAAACAAGCATGCTATGAAATATCAAGTAGATAACCTAATAGCATCAAAGGAAAGAAACACAGAGTATGCAATGAAACACAATCGGTCCATCCCTCATGCTCATGAGT
>NC_029791.2:39621345-39651176 GCF_000816755.2 Arachis ipaensis
TACCATTTACCATTAAATGTTACACCCCAATTACCCTAAGCTTTACCTCTAGCCGTAAAGTAAAGGTTAATTTGAGGTTACGACAGTCCTAAGGATTATACATATTTATATATAGAAGGAATTAATATATTCTAGAAGTCTGATGAAGGATTAAGCTCAAAAATTAGAATTACAAAAGCACGAAACATTCACACGAAGCCAAAGCATAAGATACATGATATAGATGCAAGATAAAAGAACATATATAGATATAATATTATAATAAATCATAGAGAACTAGCCACAGCTTGCAGAGTTTAAGCCGACTAGTAATAAATAGAAAGATACAGAGTTTTAGAATCAAAACAGCTTATACAACCTATCTCTCAAATTAGCCTCTAAGGCCACAAAGATAAAACACAACAAGATGTGAGAGTAACTATAACAAAGTAAAATAAATTAAACCAAGGAGGAACCATACTCCGCTCTGTCACCATATCTGCAATCTCACCGAAGTAGATTACGACCTGCATCTGAAAAACAACAACAAAGTATGGAATGAGAACCGGAGGTTCTTAGTATGGTAACAGTGCCTAATGATGTAAGATGTAAGGCCCCGGGACGCTGAAGGCAATCCTAGAACTCCACATCACACACGGATATTCAAGCTTAGAACAAAATAAATAAAAGAACTTAGCCCATAAACCATAAGCAGGATTATCTAACTTAGGAGATTTCTAGCTAGAACTAGTCACACTGCTGTATCCCACAGCCTTTGCTAACCGAACCTCCGTGCGATCCCATCGCCACCGCCTACCTAACCTCCTTAGCACCAAACAAACACAGATAATGCAAGCAAGAAAAGCACAGGTAGAATTCATACATGTAACAAGTAAGTCAAGAAGCAAGTAGGCATATTATACAATTAGGCAAACTCAAGTAATCAAAGCAAGCAAGCATATAGAAGATGCATATGATGAATGTCTGTCCTATTAGCTCGTGATATCACTTGTCGGTCCATAAATGCCAACCTGACACATCCTTTTGGATGTAACTTTCCTGCCACGCCCACGGATATAGTGCCTGGCACACTCTCAACATTCAACAAGTTCATCAACCTCACATCATCACCAGTCATCACCATTTCTCATCTCAAATCACTTTCAATTATCAATTCTCAACATTCCAAGGATATAGTGCATGGCACACTTCCCTTCAATATCCATCATCATTTCATCACTTCCATTCCGAGCTCATTAGTTCATTAATTTCCCAATTCATTGTCAACAATCACCATATGCACCACTCTTCCTTCTCTCTTAACAAACTCATCCGCAATACACCAGAAACATAAACCTCCGTTTGCTAACTTTTCAAAGGAAAAACAAACTTAAACCCCTAGGACCTTTCCCATATTTCAATGCTCTAAAATAAGCCCAAGAGTCTTAAAATGGTGTTATAGAAGCTTATAACATTGTCGGGAAGGTGAAATAGTTGAAAACAAAGTTTAAAATTATGAAACAGGGCGTGTGCGTCCGCATAGGGGTGTGCGTGCGCACACCCAGGAAGATTTTGAAAGTGTGCGTACGCACAGCTACTAAAATATATAAAGTCTGTTCACTCGCACAAGCTGTGCGAGCGCCCCTAACAGACGTCCCTTCCCGACTTGTGCGTGCGCACAGGTCGTAATTCTTCATTGATGTGCGTGCGCACAACCTATGCTAGCGCTGCTACCAGAGCCCTTTCCCCTGCCTGTGCGTACGCACAAGTCTGTGCATCTGCATAGAATAACATTTCGCAGGGTTGTGCGTGCGCACAAGGCTGTGCGTGCGCCCATATCAAAAATCCTGAAATTCTACAACTTTGCAGAATTTCAGATTTTCAACACCAACTTTGAATGATCATAACTTCCTCTACAAAATTCCAAATTTTGCAAACTTTATATCAAATCGAAGGGTTTTCAATAATCTTTAAATATAAACCAAATTTAACAAATTTTGAAAACCGAGGCAAAAGTTATGATTAGGCTAAGTTCACCAAAAATCTATTTTTACCCAAAATCTCACAAACTCAATTTTTAACCAAACCTCAATCCAATACCAATTCAATCACATATCAACCAAACTAAAACAGTCCAAAATTCATACAAACCCTACCTCAACCATTTTTTCACTCACACAACCTTCTAAACCATTCAACAATTCTAAATCCAACCTAATTCACATTTTTCAAATTTCCATTAACCTTATTAACATCAACATGACTTCTAACCACTTCCATCATTATTCAACTGTACCACATCCAACATTTTATATCTCAAATTATCAACCCCTTCAATAATCATCAATCCAAACATCAAATATAAAACACTATAATCAATCTTCCACCAACACCTTCACCAATCATCATTCTTTCACTATCAATCTTCATCAACAACCTCATTCATGCTTTGTACCAATAATCAACAATATACATTCATTCAAAATTCAATATACCTCATACCTCAATATCATTATTTAATAACATTTACAACATCAATTCATCAAGCATCATCAACCAACCAACATCAACAACTGGTGCACGAAATTGTGATCTCAGGCAACGGCGCCAAAAACTCTGTACGCACGTCTTAATAAAATCGTTTTTCATTCACAACTTCGATACAACTAACCAGCAAGTGCACTGGGTCGTCTAAGTAATAAACCTTACGTGAGTAAGGGTCGATCCCACGGAGATTGTTGGTATGAAGCAAGCTATGGTCACCTTGTAGATCTTAGTCAGGCGGATATAAAATAGTTATGGAGTTTTTGAAAATATATAATAAAATAAGGATAGAAATACTTATGTAAATCATAGGTGAGAATTTCAGATAAGCGCATAGAGATGCTTTCGTTCCTCTGAACCTCTGCTTTCCTGCTGTCTTCATCCAATCAATCCTACTCCTTTCCATGGCTGGCTTTATGTAAGGACACCGTTGTCAATGGCTACTTTTTATCCTCTCTGGAAAATGGTCCGATGCGCTGTCACGGAATGGCTAATCGTCTGGAGGCATCACCCTTGTCAATGGCTGCATCCCATCCTCTTGTGAAAATGGTCCAAATGCTCTGTCACAGCACGGCTAATCATCTGAGGTTCTCGATCATACTGGAATAGGATTCACCCTCCTTTTGCGTCTGTCACTACGCCCAGCACTGGCGAGTTTGAAGTTCGTCACAGTCATTCAATCCCAGAGTCCTACTCGGAATACCACAGACAAGGTTTAGACTTTCCGGACTCTCATGAATGCCGCCATCAATCTAGCTTATACCACGAAGATTCTTATTAAGAGATCCAAGAGATACTCATTTAATCTAAGGTGGAATGGAAGTGGTTGTCAGGCACGCGTTCATGGGGGAATGATGATGATTGTCACGTTCATCACATTCAGGTTGAAGTGCGAATGAATATCTTAGAAGCGGAATAAGTTGAATTGAATAGAAAAACAGTAGTACTTTGCATTAATCTTTGAGGAACAGCAGAGCTCCACACCTTAATCTATGGAGTGCAGAAACTCTACCGTATGAAAATACATAAGTGATGAAGGTCCAGGCATGGCCGAGAGGCCAGCCCCCATGATCTAAGAACTAGGCGTCCAAAGATGTCCAATACAATAGTAAAAAGTCCTATTTATACTAAACTAGTTACTAGGATTTACAGAAGTAAGTAATTGATGCATAAATCCACTTCCGGGGCCCACTTGGTGTGTGCTTGGGCTGAGCTTGAATGTTACACGTGTAGAGGTCAATCTTGGAGTTGAATGCCAGTTTGTAACGTATTTCTGGCGTTCAACTCTGGCTTGTGACGTGTTTCTGGCGTTTAACTCCTGACAACAGTGTAGAACTGGCGTTCAACGCCCTTTTACGTCGTCTAAACTCGGCCAAAGTATGGACTATTATATATTGCTGGAAAGCCCAACATTATAGACAAGGGCATTAAATTTATGCTGGCTCCCAGATCACATAAGGCTTTTTCAAAGGTTGTGTTTCCAAAGGTACATGGTATTTGAAAGCTCCCTGGATCAGACATCTTCCGTGGCAAATTACTCTGAATTATGGCACTATATTCCTTGGTCAGGACATCCCCCTTTAAAGTCCTCTTCTTGGAAAGTATGTCCTTCATGAACTTGACATGGAGAGGCATTTGCTCCAAAGTCTCAGTAAAAGGAAAATTGATTTGCAACTTTCTAAAGACTTTCAAGAACTTTGAGAACTGCTTGTCCTTAGTCTCCTTTTAAAGCCTTTGAGGATAAGGCATTAGGCATCTTTGGCTTGTACTCTGGTGCCTTGGGCAATGCTAGATACTTCTCAAGATCAATCGAAAAAGGGTTGTCCGGGTGTCTAGAGGGGGCGTGCTCCCTCTTTAATTTGCACCTCCTTTGGAGTTTCTTTTTTAACCGGATTCTCATTAACTTGAGCCTCTATACTTGCCACTTGTGCACTTACCACTGTGATGGCCTTGCACTCCTCTCTTTGATTTGGAATTGTGTTATTAGGGAGAGTAGTGGTGGTCCTCTGATCAATGTTAGCAACTTTTGTGGCTATTTGACCCATATGAACCTCCAAGTTGCTAAGTGAGGCTCTGGTTTCATGCATGAAGCTAAGAGTAGTCTTAGAGAGTTCTACAACTATAGAAGCCAAATCAGGAGTACTCTAAGGTTAGAAAGGTTGAAAAGGAAGGTTGTTGAATTGATTATGATTGAAAATGCCCTGAGAATTGTTGGCATAATTCAGTTGTTGTCTTTGAGGTTGCTCTCTCCACCCAAGGTTTGAGTGATTCATCCACCCTTGATTAAAAGTCCTCGAATAAGGAGCATCATTGGGGTTTCTGGAGAAATTCTTCATGTAATTAACCTGCTCAGGCATATACTAGCCATAAATGTAAGTCTCACTTTGAGAAAATCCACCACTCATATCATAAGGAGCATCTGGGGGAACATTGTGAACATTAGCAACTGAACTTTGCATCCCACTCAAATGTTGAGTGATGAAACTCATTTGTTGAGACAAGAGCTTATTTTGAGCAAGAAGTGCATCTACAGCATCCACCTCTATGACTCCTTTCTTCACCGAAGTCCTCTTAGAAGATTATAAATACTGGTTATTGGCAACTATCTTAATAAGCTCATTAGCCTCACTACAAGAAAAAACAATATTTGTAACAAAAAAAAATTGTTACAAAAAATTGAAATTTTGAAACAAAAGGATTTTGTAACAAAAAAAATGACCGTTGTAGTATGTCCCGTTACAAAAAGTTTTTGTAACAAAAAATGAAACTGTTACAATTCAAAGTAATATTTTGTAACAAATTTTTCTAATACAAAAAACCAAAAATCATTACAAAAGTGATAACAAATTTTGATCTTCAAAATATTTTTTGTGACAATATATTTTTTCCTATCATAAAATTTTGTTACAAAATATAACTTGATTTTATAACATTTTTTTTCTTCAGTTACAAAATACTATTTTGTAATAATTTTTTTAATACAAATTACACATAATTTGCCAAATTATATTATTTTTTAATGAATTAATATATTAATTAATTTACTGAGCAAGTCAACATTTATATAATATATAATAACATAGATAGTTCAAATATCTTTCTTTCATTTAACTAAGATTGTTTTATAAATCTTCAACATGTAAACTTTAAAGTACAACCTAACAAGACACATTGAAGAACCCTAATGAACTAGATAGATACATAGGACAAAAATAAAAGCAAGGAATTATAAATCTTCAAAATGTAAACTACAAATTACAAACTCTATTATGTTCTTTCGGTTCCTTTCTCATGGAGAAGCTTCTAATAAGTGCCACACACCTGAAAAGACCACCAACCAAAAAATAATAACTTAAAAAACAAGATTTGTTTTTCCTTTAAAAATGCACAGGAAAAATAAAAAGCTATACTCGTATTATTCAAGAACTACACCCTTGCACTTTGAGGAGCAATAAGCTAGTGATATACAAGACAAACAAGCAGTTCCTCAGTGAAAACATTAATCTTTTGATGAAAAATAGATAAATGTTAAACTATACCAAAAATTTCTTTACACCAAAACATAACTGCAGATCATGAAAAGTAGAGTTTCAGTCAAAAAATTTGCCTGCATCACCCAAAAGGCAAAACAAATAAACAAAAACAAGTCCTCAAAACTAACCAAACATTTGCAGACGAAAAAGATAGTTAAAATTAGCACCAGTTTTGGTTTCAAAATAGTACTCCATGCAATAACTTTTCACGTTATACTGCAGTTCAGATTTGACCTTGTATGTGTTTTTGGAATTCTCCAAGGGAATTGCACCTTTTCTCTAGAATCAAAGAAAACAGCAAAATTCTATTAATAGAAATGTAAAGAATAGGAAAACACACTTGGTATACTAAACTAATAATATCTTAGAACTGACTATTAAAGATTTCAATATGCATACTAGCAGCAACTAAACAAACTGTATTTACCATGATATAATCCAAATCAAACATACAATTTATTTAAAAAGAAAGTTAATTCTTAAATTCAAGTCCTGAAACTTGAAATTAAACAAGCATACCAATAAATTATTAGGACCATCAGCCATCCAGAGACAACAAATTACCTCAATTTTAAAAATGAACCTACTTAGTACTTAGGATACACTTGCTTAGATAACATAAGCCTAGATAACATTTTGACATACTTAGAATACACTTGCTTCACCAACCAAGTAGAAAAGGAACTTGTTAGTTGTTACTTCTAATCCAAACATAAACAATACATATTGATGACAAAAACTGCAAATGAATCAATGAACATACAAGTATACAAGGCACTGTATGCCAAGTAAGGAACATACTGCATAAAAGTAAAACACTTTCCCATATTAATAATTAAACATTAGCTAGAAACCTTATAGAATAATATGGAATTAAGAAAACTTACAGAATCCAGCAAATGTAATAGAAAGCATAACAGCAGAAACAATAAGGGCCAATCTCTTACAAGCCATAGCTCATCTTTGTTAATTATCTATAAATATACAAATAAAATGGTATACATATAGTTAATTATTATTATTATAACAGCAGAAGCTGAATGATCTAATACAGAAGCCATCAATGGAGAAGAAAACTCAGGGCATAGACAGTGAATTAGAAAATGGTGACACAACAAAGAGTGGTAGTGAACTTAAAGTCAAACCAATAAGCCAATCATCAATGTCAGCAAGATCATCAAGAATAAAGAACAAAATTAGAATTCAACATTAATAATAACAAGCAATGCTCAAATGTGACATGAGAAAGCTTCTAACACATACAGAGCTCCTAAGCAATCTTAGCTACTCATCAACTCCCTTGAGATTGCCCTTCCCTCCTATCCGAAGCTCCTAATGGAAATCAATGACAACAATATTTCCAAAAATTAAAGGAAATCAAAATCAGAGGGGATAACGCCCTTATCGGCAGTGAATCCCGGCGAGGCAGCACTGTTTTCCGGCGACAGAGGCTCAGTGACGCAACCCCTACTAGCGGCAACGATGGTGACTCCACGAACGGCGACTGGGCGCATCAGGGCGAACAGCGCCTCCTCCTTTTTCCTCCGTCTTCCTCTCTCCATGCGTCTGTCCCTCCTGTGCATCCTCAACGTCGTCCGTGATGGGAGATGCGACGGCGGTGGAAGCTGGCAACGACTCGCTCGCGATGAAGACGACGACGGCGGCGACTTCCCTCGGCGACAGCAAAATGCGAACTGACGGCAGCGATGGAGGCACAGCGGCGCTCCTTCCTCGCGGAGCTCTTCCTCTCGCTCAACGTCTCCTCCTTCTATTGTTCTATGATTCCAGCTTCCCCCTTTCTTTTCCTTTCTTTCCCTTTCTGTTCTTCCCTTTCTCTTGCTCTGTGTGTGCATTTTTGTGTTGTGTGAGTGCATTTGGGGAAAGGGGGTGTGACGACTAGGGTTAAGGTGAGTGAGTGGGTGTGAGTATGGTTAGAATAAAATTAGATTTTTTTTTGTGACTTAACAAAATTAGAGTTAGAATTTTTAATTTGAGAATTAGGAATTGTTTTTGGAAAAAATATAAAATTAAAATTTTTTGGATAAATTGAGATTTGATAATTTTAATTAAATATAGAGTATTAAATATTTATGAAAATTATATAAATTTTAATTAATTTTAAACTCAAAATAAAGATTTAAATATTTCAAAATAAATTTTTTTAGTTACGAAAATTCTTGTATTTTCTGACAAACAAATAATTTGTTACAAACAATATTGAATTTTGTGACAAATTAATTTTTTGTTACAAAATAATTAGAGTTTTTGAAACAAATGGATATTTTGTTACAAAATATTATAAAATTTTGTAACAAAATATCGTTTCGTTACAAAAGCCAATATAATTTGTAACAAAAAAATCAAATTTTTACAAAATAACAAAATGTTTTGTAACAAATTATATTGTTGTTACAAAACATTATTATTATGTAACAATCATTAATTTTTGTTACAAAAAACTAATTTTTTGTAACAATTTTAAATTTGTTACAAAGTTTTTGTTACAAATGTTCCATTTTCTTGTAGTGCCTCTTCAGGTGTCTTCTTCATGTTCAAAGAACCACCTGCAGAATTGTCCAGAGACATCTTGGCCATATCAGAGAGTCCTTCATAGAAAATATGCACCTTGATCCAATTTGAGAACATGTCAGGAGGAACTCGTCATCTCTCTGCCTGAAAGTCTGAACATTCGTCCTTAGCTTAGTCAGCCTCTGTGGAGGAAAAAACTTGGTCAGAAATCCATTGACCACCATATCCCAAGAGTCCAAGCTCTCGTTGGGCTGAGTATTCAGCCACTCTTTTGCTCTATCCCTTAGAGCAAACAGAAAGAGCATTAGCTTATAAACTTCAGGATCCACTCTATTAGTTTTTACAGTATCACAGATCTACAAGAAGTTAGAGATAAACAGGTTTGGATCTTCCTACGGGAGTCCATGAAGCTGGTAATTTTGCTGCACTAGAGTGATCAATTGTGGCTTCAGCTCAAAATTGGTTGCACCAATAAGAGGCACAGCAATACTGCGCCCATAGAAGTCAGGAGTGGGAGCAGTGTAGGAACTCAGGGTCCTTCTAGGTTGTTCATTCCCAATTGGATCCATAGTGAACTTCTCCATGTGTAAAGAAACAAAATTCGAATAATCTAAATGATAAGGTAATAAAACTCGAAAATGAATAGACAAACAACTAAAGAAATAAACTAACAAATTTAGAAATTAAATAAAATAAATAAAGATAATATTTTCGAAAACATTGAAAATAAAATAACTAGGGGACACCAAACTTAATTTAAAAAATTAAGGAGAAAAATTTTTTGACCAAGATAAAATTTAGTTTCAAAAATTCAAGTGAAAAATAAACAGACAAAACAAAGAAAAATACCTAATATAAGCAATCAGACAACTTGTAGTTGTCAATCATAGTCAATTCCCGGCAACAGTGCCAAAAACTTGGTGCGAATTTTGAGAATATCCACAACTGAACCGGCAAGTGCACTGGATCATCCAAGTAATACCTCAGGTGAGTGATGGTCGATCCCACGAGGACTAATGAATTGAGCAACAATGACTGACTGATTGGCTTAGTTAGGCAAATAGAAAAGTTGGTTTATGGATTTCAAAGGCATTAAACAATAAATCAATAATAAAGAAATCAAATAGTGAAATTGGTGTAAAATCAATGGGAGAAAACAGTTAAGGTATCAGAGATGTTTACTTTTTCGGGTAAGATTTCTTTCCAACCATTTTAATCATGCAAGATTCATTTCATGGAAAACTCTAATTGACTAAATCCTAATCCCTTAGTGATTTAGTCTCATCTAATCTTCATCAACCGCTAATTCCTTGGTCACTTGAATTCGATTAGAGGGCTAAGTTCAAATCTAGTTTATAGCCACAGAAACCCTAATTACCCAAAGCTAAATGGCTTATATGTCATGTATCCAAATTAGTTCAAGTAATTAGCAATTTAGGAGGAATTTTCTTTCAAGTTGTGTTCAGGTTAGAGTCCTCTCCCAAGGGTCACAAGAACGCATCTAGAATAAGAGTCATACTCTCGTTCCACCCAAATTCATAAAATGAAGAACAAAAGTAATGATTAAAACTGAATCAATACATTAATTAAAATAGAAAAGCAATAGTATGAATCCATTGAAATAAATAGAGCTCCTAACATTAACCAAAGAGTTTTAGTAGCTCATGACTTACAAAGAAAACAAGGGTTATGAAAAGTGTGAAAGTGCGGAAGTGAGAAGATCCCCCAGAAGGGTGAATCTTTTCCCTTTTATATCTAACCTAATTTGATTTGAAACTAAAATAAAATATTAAATTCTAAACCTAAAAGATTTTGCTTGTAAATAAAAATTACAAAAATAAAGGATAAAATAGTAATTAAAAGCTAAATTCAGCTAAAGATTCTTTTTTGGGTGAGGTTGACCCGCACTTCTGGCGTTCAGCACCAGAATTAGTAGTGAGTTATGTCTTTCTGGGTGCTAAACGTTAGACTCGGCATTTAGTGCCCTTCAAGGCAGTGATTCCAAAATAAAAGTATAAACTATTATATATCGTTGGAATTCTCTGGAAGTTAGCTTTCTAACGTTGCTGAAAAGATGTCAATTGGACATCTGTAACTCAAGTTATGCTCGTTGGAGTGCAAGGAGATCAGGGTTGCCAGCATCCACTTTCTTCCTTCTTTTTTTTTTTTTGCACAAAACTCTGCTAAATTGATCTGGATCTTGTCTGAAATAATTAAAACACCAAAACAACTCAAAGTAACATCCAAGAAGGATTTTAACACTAAAATATAATAAAATTTACTAAATTCTAACTTAAACTAAACAAAAAATGAGGGAAAAATAGGGTAAAGATGCTCACGTATCAGAAAGACTTTTTGAAATCTGAAAGCCTGTACACCCTAATTTGGTCAAAGAATACTATGAAAACATGCACTATAGTGAGGCTTTTGTTCACTCATATGTTAAAGGCTGCCAAATCTATTTGTACCGAAAAAATATTAGTGAATCCCTTGCTTATTCAGATGTAGGAGTAAATGCCTACATTTATGAAAAATGGGATAATAATCTTTGGGTTTCACACAAAGATATTTTGGCAAATATATATGAGAACTGTTCTGAGGGTTACCTGAAACTGTAGGTTGATCTTGGATGAGATCTTCTGTACCGGTCAGAGATGACGTGTCCGGCTGGTGGGTGGTGGCCGGAGCTGTTGGGTCCGACTTGTTGGACTGGCAATGCTGCTAATCCTTTGTCACTGGAGGGTGGTGGTACCTGCAAGGGACTCCGATGCTTAAGTTAGCAAGGGTATTAACAGGTTTTTTTGGTAGAATTAGGGTATCAGTTATACCTGGGTGTTCTAGTATATTTATAATGGTTGTAGAGTGACATTTCTGGAGATAAGATAGTTATCTTATCTTATCTTATCTTTGGGTGATGTCATCTTATCTTCAGGGGAACTGCCCTTATCACTATAGGCTTTGGGCTCCCTTTGGATTTGGGTCGTGTTCTTCTGTTCGGGCCCTTATTAGGCTTTTCTGGTGATTTGGCCAAGCTCCTTGGGAAGAGGTCGGATAGTCTGACCTGAAGAGGTCGGTTGTCTTGTCGCTAAACATCCCGGGTTGGACAGCTCGACCCAGGGTATGAACAGTGCCCTTGCTCGAGTGTGGTCTTCCCTTTGAGGTTGAGTCCTTAGTTTTAGGACTTTGTTCCTTCTCTGGTGAAGCCGAACTCGAGCATTTTGGTTGATTCTGCCGAAGCTTTTTGAATGTGAAGCGTTTTTCCTTTGCCTGAAAGCGCGCGCCTTGCATTTGCACTCTTGTCTTGGGAATGTGCAAGGGTTTAATAACCTCATTAACTCTTTTAATGCTCCGTTTCCTTTGCCTCTTTTATTTTTGAATTTTACACACAAAAACGGTTTTTTCTTCTCCGTTTCTTGCTTGCTGTAACTTCCCCCTTTTCTTTCTATCTTTCTGTTTTGCCTGAGGCTTTTGCGTTTCTCTCTGCGACGCCCTTTGGTGATTGTCGGTGCTTTTCTTTGCTCAAAAGGCGATTCTGTCTCTCCGTCTTCAATTTCTTCGAAGCTTTCTCCTTTTTCCAGGTAGGTTCTTCTTTCCGTCGTTCTTATTTCTTTGGTAAAGTTTTGACTTTTGCTTGAATGTACGTTGGAAAGCTTGAACTTTTTCGTATTCTTTGTGCTTGTTTGTCTCTGTGATGTGTTTTTCCTGGCTTCCTTTTTGTCCTTGTGTATACTCTTGGCATTTCTCCGATGGTTGAAGCTTTTTAGGGTTTTGCATGTTTGTTGTTTGCTTCTGTATTTATTGATTTTGTAGCTTTTGGGATAATGGCTCGTTTTGACTCCGAAGAAAGGTTTGCGTCTTTGATGATTTTCACTTGGCATGTTTTGTTGCTTGGTAGTTCTTTTGCTGATAGACTAAAACTGTAGTTCGAGAGGTGGCTTATTTGGCTTGTAGCTTTCTTTTCGGAGTGTTGATTGAAATAAGGTTCGTCTTGTTGGGATAACTTTGATTTTCTTCTCGTGTTGTTGTTTGTCTGGAAGGGGATTTTCTTTGCTGAAGGTTTTGGGGTGTAGCTTCATAGCTTCATAGCCTTTTCCTGAGTCTTCCTTACTTTGTCTCTGCCTCCAAAGGATGTCCCTGGACCTTGGTGTGTGTCTTGGGATTTTCTTTTTGCTGTTTGTATTACTCTTGTGTCATGTTTGTCCAAGTTGATCTGATTTCGCCCGAGATATTTTTAGTTAGTAATCCATTTTCTTTTCTTGTTTGTAGGACTAGTTGGCCATGTCTTCTCGCAAAAATATTGTTGAGACATCTTCTAAGGTTCCTGAGGGGATGTCCGACTGGTTGGAATCCCTTGTGTTAATGTGTGTTTCCGTGGTGAATGCTGAGTTTTGTGTGGAGCTTAGAAAACATCACCGTCTCTGTAAGAGTAGAGATCAGGAAAAGAATTATAAATTGGTGGCGCCTGATTCTGAGGAGAGGGTTTGCTTTCCTGTTCTGACCCGGGGGGAGCGCCCTTTCTTTTATGCTTATGACTATTTTTTTAGCCAGTTGAATATTACTTTTCCTTTCACTTCCTTTAAGACCGATTTGTTGTGGTCGTGTAACGTAGCTCCATCCCAACTCCATCCGAACTCCTGGGGTTTTATCAAGATCTTTCAGCTGCTTTGTCAAGAGTTGGACGTCACGCCTTCTAAGACTCTCTTCCTTTACCTTTTTGTTTTAACTAAGCCCGGGATTTCTTCCAAAAAGAAAGCCTCTTGGATTTCCTTTAGATCTGACCAGGGACATAAAGTTTTTGCCATGTATGATGAGTCCTTTAGGGACTTTAAGAATTACCTTTTTAAGGTCTGAGCGGTTGAGGGAGCTCAACCGTTTTTTCTAGAAGCGAATGATGAACCTGCCTTCCCCTTGTGTTAGCAACAGAATGTAGTGGTGTCTCGATACACGTGGAAGATGCTTGACGAAGTCGAGCAGGCCTTTGTAAATGTGTTGGAGGATATTTGGGGGGAACCTCCTCATCTCGACACTAAGAAATTTTTGGGGGACCCATCCCTTGTCCGAACTGCGTTGGATATTAATTGATATGTTTTACTTTTTTACTTTGCTTCCTTCTTTTAGCAGCTTGTAACTTGCTTCTATGGTTGATTTTGTTTTTCAGAGATGGCAAAAAATAATGACTCTATGAAAGCCTTTAAAAAGGCGAGGAAGGCTACTGCGGCCCAAAACATCTCGGCCAAAGTGGCTGGGGAAGGGTCTTCTCGTGTTCCTCCCAAACAGCCCATACCGAGCTCTCCTGGCCCGAGAAGGATGATCCCTATCCCTAGGGTCCATGTGCTTGATCCTCCCCAGGCTTCTGTTGCTGCCTCCTCTCCTATAGCTGTTCCCCCTTCAAAAAGACCTCGGACTGTTGAGCCCTTCAATCTGGATGCTCATGACTTTGACGTTGTTGGGTTTGTCGACCAGCAGATTGGTCCCTATGGTGTCGTTCCTACTGACGATGTTTCCCTTCTTCGTCATTTGGATTTCATTACCCAAAGCAGCATCAAGATGGCACACATGGGGGCAGCTCTGTATCGAACCGCCCAAGATCTTCCTATTCATGCAACGAAGGCCTTTATGGAGGAGGCCAAATCAGAGTTTGACCAGATTAAGAGTTTAAAGGAGGAGCTCGAGGCAAAAGTGGGCAGGTTAGAGAAGGAGTTGGAGGGTGAAAAGACTAGAGCTGTTGCTTTGGCGGCCTCTGCAAAGTTGGCTGAGGACATGGCATTGAAGCATAAGGAGAGCTATGTCACCACATATAGGGAGATGATGGATCTCAAGGAAAGTTTGGAGTCTGTCTGAGCTGATTATGCCGAACTTCAAGGTCATCTTGTAGGCAGTGTTACTGCTGCTTATGAGAATTTGAAGGAGCAAGTTCGAATTCTTGCCCCTGACCTTGACCTTACACTCTTCAGCTTGGACAACATTGTGAAGGATGGTAAAATTGTCCCTGACGATCCAGATGATGATGACGATGTTGAGCCCCCTCTTGTGTCTACTGCCAAAGTCTCTGTTGCACCGACTTCTTCAACTCATGCAGATGGTCCTCCTGAGTCGGATCCTGACTGTCAGGTCCTGAACCGAGATGATGGGACGGTAGATGCGATGCCTCTTCAGACTCGTCCTCTTTCACCTTGGGATGTAGCTGTTGGGAAGTCTGTGGATTCTCTTTGATTGTTTCTGATATATTTGTGTATTGCCCGGCCTGTGGGCCTCGAACTCTTTTTATTTTGTAATTTACGCTCTTAACTTCTGGATACTTTTAGTTGCTTTTTTAGCAACTTTATTTTGAAAAAACAAAGGTAGTTTTTCAAGTCCTTTGGGGTCGACTTTAGGTGGCCTTTTTATAACAACCTTGTTTCTCTTTGAGATATGCTTTTCTGCATTTTTTTGAAAACGTAGGGAATCTTGAGAGTGTTGGAGTCTTGTTGTCCAATCTCTTTTGATTGCCTTTGTGTTTTGTTTTCCATCTGGGTTGAAGCTAGCTTTGTGCAACTAGTCTTCTTTGCGCCCTCTGATATGATGCCAGTAATTTGGTTTTTGTGAAGTCGTGGCTTTTTGGGTCCGACTTGGGTCCCTTATAGCGCCTGCCTTCTATTGTCCGACCTCTTAGACTTGGTCGTGTTTTTGCTTCCGCTTGGACCTCGCTATGTCTTTTCCTATGGATTATAACTTTTGGTAGCTTGCCGAGTCGACTTTATTGCGTCAGCCTCTTCTGAGTTATTTCTAGCAATCCATTTTAGATCTTTTGTCAGACCTCTTTTTATGGATTACTTTTATAACTTTATGGTTTTGTTGGGATGACTTCATCATGTCGGTCCCTTCTAAGTTATTTCTAGCAATCCTCTTTTTTGGACCTTTGTCAGGTCTCTTTCAGGGATTACTTATTATAACTTTTTGTTCTGGGCCGACTTTAACATGTCGGGCCCTTCTAAGTTATTTTTAGTAATCCTCTTTTTTGGACCTTTGTCAGGTCTCTTTCAGGGATTACTTTTTATAACTTTTTGTCTGGGCCGACTTCATCATGTCGGTCCCTTCTAAGTTATTTTTAGTAATCCTCTTTTTTGGACCTTTGTTAGGTCTCTTTCAGGGATTACTTTTTATAACTTTTTGTTCTGGGCCGACTTCATCATGTCGGGCCTTTCTAAGTTATTTTTAGTAATCCTCTTTTTTGGACCTTTGTCAGGTCTCTTTCAGGGATTACTTTTTATAACTTTTTGTTCTGGGCCGACTTCATCATGTCGGGCCCTTCTAAGTTATTTTTAGTAATCCTCTTTTTTAGGGCTGGCCAGACCTCTTTCCAGGGATTTACTTTGTATAACTTTGGTTATTGTGGTCGACTGGTCCGACTTCTTTTACGTCGGTTGGTCTTTAAGTTATTTTTAGCAACCCATTTTTATTAAGACCTCGTCAGGTCCTTTCTATGGATCACTTTCGATAACTTCTTGCATTATTCTGTTTTGTCGCCTTTTCATCTTTGCCGATTTTGTAGAAATTGGGTTTGATCTCCGCTAGTCGACCTTTTGATGAATTTGGTTTTCATCTTTGTAGGTCTTTACCGTGATCGTGCAGTGAATTTGATTTTCACCTTCTGCCGATCTGTAGCTTTATAATCGGACGATGAATTTTTGTGTTTTAGATTAATGCGTATTGATAAAGGATTTGTGGGAAATCTGAAAAACTTTATTCAAAATAGAAAATATGCAAATATATACATGTGGGAGTTTTACTCCTCTAAGTTAGGTATTTTATGAATCTTGGTTTGGCGCCTCATTAAAAAACCTTTTCAGGAAAAAGAGTGCACCTTATCCTAAGATCCTTATTACCTCTAACTATAATACCTTCGTAGGTTGCAAGCGTGCCATACCTGGGAAGCTCTCGCCCTTTGAGTTCGGACAGCCTATAGTAGCCCTTTCCAAGTACTTCTATAGCTTGGTAGGGTCCTTTCCAGTTTGCTGCTAGCTTTCCTTCTCCAGGTCGAGTTGTTCCTATATCATTTCGGATTAGGGTGAGGTCGTTCTCGGCAAAACCTCACGGCACCACCTTTTGATTGTATCTTGAAGCCATTCGTCGTTTCAATGCCTCTTCCCTGATCCGAGTTCTTTCTCGGATTTCTGGAAGTAGGTCGAGTTCTTCCTTTTGAAGTTGGAAGTTGGCCTCTTCATTGTAGTGGATCACTCTGGACGACCCTTCTTTGACCTCCACTGGGATCATTGCCTCCATTCCGTAAGCTAATCGGAAGGGTGATTCTTTTGTGGTGGAGTGTGGCGTTGTCCGATATGCCCATATGACTTGTGGGAGCTCTTCGGCCCAGGCTCCCTTTGCATCCTGTAATCTCCATTTTAGCCCGGCTAATATGACTTTGTTAGCAGCTTCTGCTTGTCCATTGGCCTGGGGGTGTTCTACGGATGTGAATTGGTGTTTTATGTTTAGATCGGCCACCAACTTTCTGAAGCCTGCATCTGTAAATTGAGTGCCATTATCTGTGGTTATAGAGTATGGAATCCCAAACCTTGTGATAATGTTTCTATATAGGAATTTTCAACTTCTTTGGGTCGTGGCGTTAGCTAGGGGTTTTGCCTCGATCCATTTTGTCAAATAGTCTACCCCCACTATGAGGAATTTGACTTGTCCTGATCCTTGAGGGAAGGGTCCGAGAAGATCGAGTCCCCATTTTGCGAATGGCCAGGGTGAGGTTACGCTGATGAGCTCTTCTGGCGGGGCGATGTGAAAGTTGGCATATTTCTGACATGGTGGACATGTCTTCACGAATTCTGTTGCTTCTTTTTGCAAGGTTGGCCAATAAAATCCGGCTTAGAGTACTTTCTTGGTGAGTGCTTGTGCTCCGAGGTGGTTGCCACAGATGCCATTGTGTACTTCTTCTAAAACTTCTTTTGTATTGGAAGTCGGCACGCATTTTAATAGTGGTGTCGAAATCCTTCTCTTGTATAGAGTATTATTTATGATGGTGTAGTATTGTGCCTCCCGTTTTAACCTCTTTGCCTCCTTCTTATCTATAGGGAGTGTTTCTGTTTTGAGGTAATTAATTATGGGAGTCATCCATCCTTGATCCAGACCTGTTATGGCTAGGATCTTTTCTTCTTTCGAGATTGACGGGTTCTACAGTATCTCTTGGATGAGGCTTCTATTGTTGCCCCTTGGTTTGGTGCTGGCTAATTTTGAGAGTGCATCACCTCGAGCATTCTGTTCTCGGCGTATGTGGCGGATCTCATATTCCCCGAGTCGTCCGAGCTGTTCCTTGGTTTTGTCCAAGTATTTTTTCATGGTGGGATCCTTGGCTTGGTAACTCCCTGCTATTTGTGAAGTGACCACCTGTGAATCGCTGAAGATGATAAGCTTTTGAGCTCCAACCTCCTTAGCCAACTTCAAACCAGCTAGTAGCGCTTCATACTCAGCTTAGTTGTTTGAGGCAGGGAACCCGAATTTGAGGGAAAGTTCGATTTGGGTTCCCTGGTCGCTTTCAATTATCACACCCGCGCCACTTCCAGCTTTGTTTGAGGAACCGTCTACATAGAGATTCCATTCTGTAGGAATTTCTGGAGTGTCTGTAAATTCTGCAATGAAGTCGACCAAATATTGCGATTTGATGGTTGTCCGAGCTTCATATTGAAGGTCGAATTCGGACAACTCGACTGCCCATTGTAAGATTCTTCCTGCTAAATCTGTTTTCTGCAGAATGCCTTTTATGGGCTGGTTGGTCTGAACACTGATAATGTGGGCTTGGAAGTATGGACGAAGTCGTCGAGATATTAGTATGAGAGCATAGGCGAATTTTTTTATTTTTTGGTAGTTCAGTTCGGATCCTTGTAGTGCCTTGCTGATGAAGTATATAGGTTGTTGCCCACTGTCGTCTTCTCGGACCAGTGCTGAGGCTACTGCCCGACTTCCTACTGCGAGGTACAATATAAGTAGTTCTCCTTCTCGTGGCCGTGTTAGGATAGGTGGTTGTCCTAGGAACCTTTTAAAATCTTGGAAGGCCTGTTCGCACTCCGTTGTCCATTCGAACCTCTTACCCTTCCTTAGAGTGGCGTAGAAGGGGAGAGATCTTATTGCTGATCCAGCTAGAAATCTGGATAAGGCTGCCAATCTTCCATTGAGTTGTTGTACCTCTTTGACGCAAGTCGGGCTCTTCATGTTGAGTATGGCCCGACATTTATCCAGATTTGCCTTGATTCCTCTTTGTGTGAGCATAAAACCCAAGAATTTTCCAGCTTCTACCGCGAAGGTGCATTTTGCAGAGTTAAGCTGCATGCCATATCTTCTTATGGTGTCGAATACTTGGGTGAGGTCGGACAGTAACGTCTCTTCACTTTGCGTCTTTATTAACATATCGTCCACATAGACTTCCATAATTTTCCCGATGTGGTATGCAAAGACCTTATTCATTAATCTCTGATAGGTAGCTCCCGCGTTTTTGAGTCCGAAAGGCATGACGATGTAGCAGTAGTTTGCTTTTGGGGTTAAGAATGAAGTTTTTTCTTGATCGGGTGGGTACATTGGGATTTGGTTGTATCCCGAATAAGCGTCCATAAATGAGAGGTATTTATATCTGGAGGAGGCATCCACCAGAGCGTCGATACTTGGGAGTGGATAGGGATCCTTTGCGCAGGCTTTGTTGAGATCAGTGTAGTCAGTGAACATCCTCCACTTCCCGTTTGATTTTTTTACCAAGACGACGCTAGCTAGCCATAGTGGGCACTTGACTTCTCTTATGAATCCTGCCTCCAATAAAGCTTGTACTTGCTCTTCCACAGCTTGGGATCGTTCTGGTCCGAGCTTTCTGCGTCTTTGCTGTACTGGCCGAGATCCTGGGTAAACTGCCAGCTTGTGGCACATTAACTTTGGGTCTATGCCCAGCATGTCTGCAGTTTTCCATGCAAAGAGGTCGACATTGTCTCTTAAAAACTGTATGAGCGACTCTTTTATGTCTTCTTTTAGGATTGTGCCAATATTGGTTGTTTTGTCTGGGACATATCCGATCTGAACTTTTTCTACTTCGCCTCCGGGTTGAGGACAGAGTTCTTCCCGCCCTTGAACTCCGCCGAGTTTGATAGTGTGGAATTCTTCTCCTCTACCTCTGAGGTTTAGGCTTTCGTTATAACAGCGGCGCGCCGTCTTCTGGTCTGCTTTTATTGTAGCTATTCCTTCTGTGGTTGGAAACTTCATGCACAGGTGTGGAGTCGAGACCACTGCGCCTAGTTGATTTAACGTTGTCCGACCTATTAGGGCATTGTAGGATGAAGTTACGTCGACCACGATGTAGTCTATATTGAGTGTCCTTGACTGGTTTCCTTTTCCAAAGGTCGTGTGTAGTGAGATGTACCCAAGTGGTTGGATTGGAGTGTCTCCCAGTCCGAACAGGCTGTTCGGATATGCTCTGAGTTCTTTTTCTTCCAGGCCGAGTTTGTCGAAGGCAGTTTTGAACAAGATGTCGGTCGAGCTTCCTTGGTCCACCAATGTGCGGTGGAGGTTTGTGTTGGCCAATATGATAGTGATTACCATGGGATCGTCATGTCCCGAGATGATGCCGGCTGCGTCCTCTTTAGTAAAAGTGATTGTGGGGATGTCGGGTGCTTCCTCTCTTCCCTCGACATGATATATATCTTTAAGATGTCTTTTGCGAGATGATTTGGAGATTCCTCCCCCTGCAAATCCTCCATGTATCATGTGGACATGTCTGTCCGGGGTACGAGGTGGTCGTTCAGTTCGTCTGACATCTTCGTCCCTTCTTCTTTTTCTTGGTTCCTCAACTCGACTGGCTAAGTACCGATCTAATTTTCCCTCTCTTACTAATTTCTCTATGATATTTTTTAAGTCGAAACACTCGTTGGTGGAATGTCTATAGATTCGATGGTATTCGCAATATTCACCCCGATTTCCTCCTTATTTTTTGCTCGAGTGGTCGAGCTGGAGGTAACTTTTCAGTATGGCATACTTCTCGGTAGATATCCACGAGAGATAACCAAAGAGGGGTGTAATTGTGGTATTTATTGATCTTTTCTCCATGCTACTCTTCTTTTTTCTTGGACTCTTTATCCTTATCTCGAGAAGAGTAGGAGAATCCAGATTTTGAGGTCTCTCCTAGTCGAGAGTTTTCCTCCATGTTGATGTACTTCTCTGCTCGTTCTTGCACTTCGTTCAGAGATGTGGGATGTTTTTTTGATATAGAGTGGCTAAAAGGTCCCTCTTGGAAGCCATTAATGAGACCCATAATGGCTGCCTCTGTTGGTAGACATTGTATATCCAGACATGCTTTGTTGAATCTTTCCATGTAGCTGCGGAGACTTTCCCGATCTCCCTGTTTGATCCCTAACAGGCTCGGGGGATTCTTAGTTTTGTCTTTTTGGATGGAGAATCTGGCCAAAAACTTCTTGGCTAAGTCGTCAAAGCTTGAGATAGACCTGGGGGGCAGATTGTCGAACCATTTAATTGCTGTTTTGTTAAGGTGGTCGGGAAAGCTTTGCAGCAGACTGCATCTGAGGCATCGGTGAGGTACATTCGACTTCTAAAATTACTGAGGTGATGACTGGGATCTGCTGTACCATCGTGTAGTGTCATGTCGGAAAGTTTGAAGTCCTTTGGGATTTTGGTCCTCATGATCTCTTTGGTGAATGGGTCTTGGTCCTTACGGGGGCTGTCTTCGTGACTGGATCGAGTTGTTTTGGTCTTGAGATCTGCTTCGAGTTTTAGGAGCTTGTCCTTTAACTTGCGGTGTCGCCTAACTTCCCTTCGTAGGTCTCTCTCAGCTTCTTGTTGATGCTCTACCTCTTTTTCTAGTTGTTTTAGGCGGTTTTGAAGTGCCTCCATAGCTTCCGCATTTGGTGAATTTTTGTCTTTGTTAGGTTGAGGAGTATCTTTTGGTGTAGTGTCTGTGTTTTTGTTTGGCGTTTTATCTACCGAACCAGAGTTGTGGTCGTTGTCATGGTCGTCCGCCATGAGGATGGAATGACTTCCAGGTTCCCCGGCAACGGCGCCAATGTTTCGAGGGTTACCTGAAACTGTAGGTCGATCTTGGATGAGATCTTCTGTACCAGTCGGAGATGACGTGTCCAGCTGGTGGGTGGTGGCCGGAGCTATTGGGTCCGACTTGTTGGACTGGCAATACTGTTGATCCTTTGTCACCGGAGGGTGGTGGTACCTGCAAGGGACTCCGATGCTTAAGTTAGCAAGGGTATTAACAGGTTTTTTTTGGTAAAATCAGAGTATCAGTTATACTTGGGTGCTCCAGTGTATTTATAATGGTTGTAGAGTGACCTTTCTAGAGATAAGATAGTTATCTTATCTTATCTTATCTTTGGGTGATGACATCTTTTTTTTTGGTTTCCCACGGTATCCCCCAGCCCGACAGGCCAAGGACTAATCCGTCGCGATACTGAGCTCCATTTAAGGGTTTGCCGCTGGCCAATGAGTTGCTGCATGCACAAGGCGTTGGGTGATGACATCTTATCTTCAGGGGAACCGCCCTTATCTCTATAGGCTTTGGGCTGCCTTTGGATTTGGGTCGTGTTCTTCTGTTCGGGCCCTTATTGGGCTTTTCTGGTGATTTGGCCGAGCTCCTTGGGAAGAGGTCGGATAGTCTGACTTGAAGAGGTCGGTTGTCTTGTCGCTAAACATCCCGGGTTGAACAGCTCGACCCAAGGTATGATACCTTGGTCCTCTATGATATTCTCAACAAAATAGAAAGTTTTTTGCTTACTTGATGATGCACCATATGTTTGACTGTATCAAAAGTGACAAAAATGTCTCTCTTCCATATGGAATATTTTTTACTTACATCTTTGAAAACTTTGCTGTTGATCTGAGCAATGAGACCATGGAAGACAAAATTTCATATCTCAAGGGTGGTGGTGCAATAAATCAATCAAAGAGAAAACGCACAAAGGCTACTAGGGACACAGTTCTTGAAGAAGATGAGGAAGAAAGTCTTCCTCCTCCATCCACTACAAGAACTTCTTCTTCGCACAAGTACCTTGTGAATGGCGTTGTTAAGGATGTTTTACATGAGTTTATAAACCTCAATAAACAAATGATCAACTCGAGCCAACAAGTTAGGAAACTAGCTCTCCAAAATGAGAACTCATTTCAGAAATCTCAAAGTTGAGTTGACGTATTGCTCAAGTATATAGACTCCCTAGATGATGAACAAGCAATGTCCGATAAAAAAAGAAGACCTGCTTGGAACCGAGGATGAGGGATCTGATGCCTAGCCTATGTTTTCTGCTACTGCTGATGTTTAAAACTTTGTTTTTCTGAATTCTGATTTTTGGATTTTATCTCTTGTAAACTGTTTACGTTTATATGATTATAATAGTCATAAGAACTTGACTCTATTACTATCTAACCTATTTTGCTCTTCTAGAATGCTTGCTTAACTGGTTTTCTATGCAAGTTTCCCTTCTTAATGACAAAAAAGGGAGAAAATGTGAAATGAATTAAAACAATCCATGAATAATGTTTCATACTGTTTCTATTAACTGTTGCTCTAATTATGAATAACCCTTGTTTTGGTATAAGAAGTTCTTATTAAAGCTTATTAATTTGATTTGTAATTAAGCTTTTGAAAGATTAGTCTTCAGTATTTGGTCAAGATCTGAATTGGTATCTAAATTTTTGGAATATTAGCTCTGATATATGTTTGACTCAAGGTTGGTTGTTGATATTTTGTGATAGAAAGCCTTGTAAATTTTAATCAAACAGGTTCACCAAAATATTTAAATCTTTTACAAAATTCTTGGATGTTTAGAATTGTTTCTATTTTGTTAATATCAAGTTGATATAAGCAAACATTTAGGGGGAGCTTGATGATTAGAAGAAAGGGGGAAACTAAAAAAAAAACAAAGGGAAGTTTCTAAAACTTCTCTCATTTCTTTTAATTCATTTTATAATGTTTGTCATCAAGGGGGAGATTGTTGAGTTTGAAGAACTAAAATATTAAGATAATGAGTAAACATTATTGGGTTAAAAGCCAATTGTATGTATATTTGTTTTGTTTAGTTTGTAGAAAATAATTTTATCCCACCAAGCCCAAGAAGCAATGATTCATGCCAAAATGGCATCCGACCCACACACTTAATCTTGGCCCAAGATTCATCTGTTACCACCATAAATATTTTTCATCAGAAGCAAAAGCAAGAATCTAGCCAAATGAAGAAGAGCAAGCAATTGGCCCAAGAACATAAACAAGCCCAAACGGTGGTCCATATCCAAACTCATTCTCTTGGTGCAAACTAAAGAAGTTGAATTTCATTTCATTTGAACCAATTCACTTTACACCACCAAAACCAAAACTCTCTCTTCTCTCTCTTCTCTTTTCTTTCACATCACCTACGTAAAGACTTTGAAGAAAGATAGAAAAAGGAAAACCCTGAGGCTAGGGCACAAATGAAGAACAAAAAGCAAATTTTTAGTTTCAAGCAAAGAAGAGAAGGTCAAAGAGGCTTGGGCAAAAGGCAAGATCACATCTAAGGGAAAATCAGAAAAAAGGAAATTTTCACATTTGTGCTTCGTTGAAGGTTACTGAAGAATCTGATTTGGAGCCAAAGCAAGAATACACGACTCAGATTCAAGAGGCAAGATGAAAAAGGTTAAAAGAGAAGATGAAGGTATGATTGCATGTTTGATTGAGTCACTTCTTCTACCCTTTGTCTCCTTTGTCACGCCGCTGCTACTACGGATTTCGGGAGAAAAAGTCAAACAAGGTGCTGAAGTAAGTTTCAAGCCTAGGAAGCTTCACTCCTCTATTAAAGAAGTGAATGGCCAAGGATTGAGGTAAGAAGTAAGAGCATAACATTTGGGTTCCCATAGCTCACTGAGCTGTTTATTCTTTTCTTTCATGGTTTTCATTGAGTCTCTCTTTTTATCAGTTTAGCCTTTCTGTGTTTCAATGGTACAAGGCAAAATGGTGAAGTTTGTAAGAAAAAACTATTGAGTAGAAAAGGCAGAGAGTTAAACTTGGAGAAAAAACCATAATTATTTCAGAAATTCTTTGTAAGTTTTTTTTGTTTTATTGTCATGATCCTGAGGGGATTCTCTTGCAAGTTGGATTAGCACTTTACTGTTTAAAAGCTAGGGTGAGTTCCTAGTCAAGTCTGGTTTGGGTTAGAAACTAGACTTGTCCCAAATAGGAGTAGAATCCTAGGGAGAATTGGTGAATGTAATTCTGTTAAAAGATAGTGAAATTTCGTCACTATTGTGATAGAGACTGGATGTAGGCTACATTGCACTGAATAGATGAACCAGGATACATATGTGTATCATTATCATTTCTCTTCTCTATTTCTGATTCTGCATTATAGGAGACAAAACTAAAGTATCTCCTGATTCTTCTATTCAGCAACACTTCTCCATAATACACCTTGAACGTAACTCTGTTTTGGCTCCTACCGCGTCAAGAGACAAAACCATAGTATTTTCTGTTTTCTACTCAAAGTATCTCAACTGAACTCAAGGTTTAAAGAAAAAGAAAAGGGAGGCAAATATTCAACCCCTTCTCTTAGCCACTGATATACATCATGGACAGATAAGAAGAGGAGGCATGCAAGCTATTAAGTGAGAGACAAGGTAATGATTAAACTTTTTCCACAATAATTCAAAGCCTTTTGCAAGGTCTTTAAGGGCTTAATCCATAAATACGAAGAGCCATTTGAGATCGTTGGGCGTATTAGAGAAGTTGCTTACAAAGTACAACTCTCCCTCTATGAAAATGCATCCTGTCTTTCATGTGAGTATCCTTAAACCATATCATGGAGACTGAGAGAAACTGAATAGAGGTGACTCGAATTATGCTCCGCCCGTAGTGATTAGATCATTTGACAAAGAGATCGAGGAGATCCTAGCTAATCGGGTTGTACAACGAAGAGGAGTACCACCAAGTATTCAATACTTGATCAAGTGAAAAGGACTCCAAATAACAGAGGCCAGCTGGGAAGCTCGTGAAGATGTGTGGCAATTCCAAGAATACCTAAAGTGATATCATGAACAAAACGTGACGAAGACATCTGCATAATAGGTAGGAGAGAATGTCACGGTAAATTTTAGAATGCTAGATTTAACAGTGTTTGTATAATTTTCTAGAATGTTTGAGAGTACTTTAGATGGTTTCAGAATATTCTAGAATACCCTAGAAGTCGCAGAATACCTTAGAATGTTCTAAAAGACTCTAGAAGGTCATAGAGTATTCTAGAAGAGTGTGGATGTATATAGAAGTTTAAAGAGTAGAATGGAACAATCTAGAAGTATTTAGAGACATGTGGTAGGATAGATATTTGTAATCAAGATTCTGGATGATCAATTTGGACCGTTGATTATATTTAATCCTAATCATCCATTGAGTAGGTGGATGGCTATAAATAGGGGTGAGAGCTAGAGTTTGGGTGTATGAGTCATTTGTAATAAACACTTGAGTAATAAAATATTCTTTCCACCAAAACTTTCTTTCTCTTGTGTTTTTAGCCTTTTTGCTATGTATTGAGAGTTAGACTGACTTAGTCTTAACTCAAGAGGTTGAGTAAATCCGAGTGCTGGCACGGTAGATTTTGAGTGTGTCCAAGGCCGTGACAATATCCTTAATAATGATCCTACTTTTACATTAATAACCATTGCTATATACTGTTTGTGTCTGTAAAATCCAAAATTTGTTTCGCCATCACATCACAAGACACTTGGCACTTGTTGAATTATCTACACATTTTGAATTTTGTTTAATAAATGCAGGATTAAAGCGATTGAATTTTTTTAATATTGCATGAAGATTAGTATTATTCTTTAATATTTTTCTATGCGACAGTTACACAATGTTGTGCGAGAAAACTTAATGTGTCAGAACACAAGCCGTTTGTAAATTTTTTATATTTTAAATGAAAAATAGAAAATGGCAGCGACGTTTTGTATATTATACGAATTTAAAAGTTAGATCTGGTCAAAACGAGACCGATGTTGTGCAATAAAAGTAAAAACATCATTGACATTTTGTGTTGGCATGAATAAAATTTGTGGATGAATGTATTGATTGTATTAAATGGAGGGTTACGTTAGTTTAAAAATATATTACAATGGTCAGATTTTGCATGATACACATGAAGGTGTGAGTTTTTTATGTGAGAATCCATGTGTTATTATTGTTCTTCTTTCGATAACATATGATGGACTTAAAAGTGTACTTTCTCAAAGTGTAAATCATCAAGTGCTGAACAGAGTGACAAATATTTTGTACAGACAGCCTGTGCTAGTATTTGGTAGTTTGGTACGGAATTTCAAAGTCCACAAACTAACCGGCAAGTGCATCGGGTCGTACCAAGTAATACTTCAGGTGAGTGAAGATCGATCCCACGAGGATTGATAGACCAAGCAACAATAGTCGAATGAATCACTTAGTCAGGCACGCAGAAAATGATGTTTTTAGATTCAAAAGCAATAAACAGTGATTCAAGAGTTCGGAAAGCAAATAGTAAAATTGGTGTGAAAAGGATATAAGAAGATAGCTAAGGTTTCAGAGTTATTTATTCTTCCAGATTAAGGTTTCTTACTAACTATTTTAATCATGCAAGATTTATTTCATGAAAAACTGTAATTGACTAAATCCTAATTCCTTAGTGATTTAGTCTCCTCTATCCTAATCAACTGCCAATTCCTTGGTTACTTAATATAGATTAGAGGGTTAGGTTCAATTCTAGTTTATTAGCCATAGAAACCCTTATTACCCAAATATAAGAGGATTATATGTCACGTATCTCGTTAAGTCCAAGTAATTAGTAGTTTAGGAGAAATTTACTTTCAAGCTAGTATTCAAGTGAGATAACTTTTTCAAGAATCAACAAAAATTCATGTAGAATACGAATTATTTTCTAATACACTCAAATTCATAAGGTAAAGAACGAAAGTAATCCTTGAAATTAAATTAATACATTAATTAAAATATAGTGGCAATAGTATCAATCCATGGAAATAAACATAGCTCCTAACCTTAACCAAGGAGGTTTAGTTGCTCATGACTCAAAGAGAAAACTATGGTTCAAAATGTGTAAAGTGCGGAATGAGGTCCGAGGGCGGAGATCCCCCGAAGGGCAAAATCTTTTCCTTTTTATATCTAAACTAATTTGATTTGAAAATAAAATAAACTAATAATTACTAAACTCCAAAAGATTGTGTTTGGGACTAGAAATACTTAAAAAAATAAAATATAATAATTAAAAGCCAAATCCAACTAAAGATGCTCTTTTGGGTGAGGTTGATCCGAGTTGCTGGCGCTAAACGCCAGATTTTTTGTTTAGCGCCCTAGGTGGCAGAAACTCCAATTTCAATTCTGTCTTCCTGGCGCTAAACGCCAGGCTTGGCATTTAGCATCCCTGATGGTAGTGGCTCCTCTATGTTTCTGACTTCCTAGTGCTAAATGCCGGGATTAGCGTTTAGCGCCCTTGGTGGCAGAGTCTTGACATGAGTTACATGGCTCCTGGCGCTAAACGCCCAGGTTCGCGTTTAGCGCCAACTTGGAAGATTCAAAATTCTTCTCTTTTCTTGCACACGAATTCTGTCAAACCGATCTAAACTTCACCTGAATTGATTAAAACACTAAAGCAACTCAAAGTAGCATCCGAATAGGTTTCAAACACTAAAATTTAATCAAAACTCAACAAATTCATATCTAAAGTAAATAGAAAATACAGAAAAGATGCTCACGCATCATTGTTTCATTCAATTTCAAATAATTCATGTGGCTGATGAAGCTAGTATATAAGAAATTCTTTCGACCTACCATCAAACTAGAGTACAAGCCTCACTTATCAAATTATACGTTGAGTTCGAGGAATCCAAGATGTTGATTTTTCAGAACCCAACATAGACGGGATGAATTAGAATATTGAAAGTGATGTGAAGAGTTTGAAGGTAATTATGAAATTGTTGGTCCAACCTTCTCCTGACGTCACCGGTTGTCCAATCTTTATATTGCTCAATAGCTGGTTGATAATCATTCCACTTAGCATATTGTAACAACCCATATTTTTATAAAAATTCGGACATAACCTCTCCTAAAAGTAGACTTAACCACCTTTAAAGGTTCCCTCAATTCATAAATCATTTGAATCATTAACCACAATATCATGAAATTAAGTCATAACTTATTCGTAATATATAAGTTACTACAGCAAAAGTCACTAAATCCACATCTTAGCTAAATTTTACATGTGAGCGAGTGAAAGGCTGGAATCCATCAACAGTGGTCCTATTGACGACATCCATATCTAGCCCACACAAAGAGCAATGCCAGAGGACCATCCATGTCCTTGCAATCATACCTTAATGACTGACATAAGGATCGATACATGTGTGTAAGGCAAGTTGAACCCCAACTAAACTTATGTATCTAGGCTTTTACTAAATAACGTCGTTTCAAATAGACACTGTGACATTTCACATAAATTTTCCTACTTATTTGGTCAGTTAAATGTTGGCACCCCTTTAGGGTGCGGAAGCATGCCATCTTGATTCCGCTTCCTCTATGGTGGTTCGGGCCAGGAGCACTGCCAAATTGGACCATGCACTCGTTCTTAACCCATTTGTGATGTGGTCAAGTGATCCAGTCACTGGCAAGCCGTGAGTTCGGAGTCTAAAAATTATGGCGGCATCCTCTAAGGTAATCATGCACTCACCATGTGAAAGATGAAACGTGTGCGTCTCAGGACGCCACCTTTCAACCAATGCGTCTATAGTCGGACTATGAGAAATGATCCTCCCAATCTGAGATATATGATAGAACCTGCTCTCTCTGAGTTGTTCTTCCACCTTAACATCATATGAGTCTAGTTGGTTTAAGTGTCTCATGTAAAAATTTCTTGAACCCTAAAAATAAAAGTAATAATTAACAAACAATAATTAGAACTAGTCAATAATTACTATTATTAAATTAATACTCAGCTTAGTAACAAATATAACTAATAATTAGAATATAACAAATATAACAAATAAAACAAAAATAATTAGAATACTACAACAAATTTGGTTTTATTATTAAATATTTAATATAAAAAATAATTTATTAAAAATATACCAATTATTATTTTAACCTAAAAAATCATAAAATTAATAAATAATTTTTATTAATTATAATAATTAACAATCGTATATAAGAATGATTAAATTCAAAATAAACCTTACACAAATTTTTTTTATTAATGATTATAATTACAAAAC
>NC_029791.2:39651201-39665915 GCF_000816755.2 Arachis ipaensis
TCATCATGATCACAATCATAATTGACAATCTTATATAATAATTAATTAATAATCATATATAAAATCATTAAAATTAAAATAAATTTTATAAAAAAAGTTGTTGTCTAAATAAAGAAATTATTTATCAACAATCATATACAAAAACCACCAAATCCAAACTTTTTAAATAATTTTATATATAATGGGAACTAATAATAATTACTTATCAAATCAATAAAATCAAAACATACTTTACTACAATTACAACAACAAAATTGTATTTTTTAATTACTTGTAATCAACTGACAAGTATTTTATTTATTTAGTATTAATCAACAACAAAATAATATTAAAAAATAATAAACTATGCTTTTCGATATTGTTTTCAGCTTAAAACAAATTAATAATAACAATAACTATATATTAACCCGACAAATAAAGTAACTACAACTTAACTTGGTCACACAAAGGTAGAATAGAAAACTTTCATTTGTTGTCCCAACAGCGATGTTTTCTTCAATGATGGGCTGAGGAGTAAAAATTTTGAAAATGATTTGTTGTTGTTGCTGAAGAATTGAAAGGGACCAAAGAGAAAAAAATGAGAATGGAATTGTTTTTGCGGGCGAGGTTAAGTAAGGGAGAAGAGAGAGGTATGCCATGTGTCGTTCATGTAGAACAAAACGTTATTGATGTTTTGCTGAAAATGTCACCGATGTTTTGCAGTTAACAGCACTGTCGTTTTCTTGCGTGTCAAACAGCGCTTTTACAACGGTGTTAAACACGCCAATAGACTCATTTCTTGGCCAATTTCTCCTAATTGACCAATATTTATTAAAAAAAAAGTTCGATTAAAACCCATACTTATAACACGTATTTTTTACACATGTAAAAAAAATATGGTTCTACATGGAATTTCTCACCATATACTTTTGCTATTGTTAGTTATTCTATTGCGTAGTAATTACCAATTATGTGTCTAATTTTATATGTGTATATAGGAGTTAATACTCAAAATGGCTCCTGAAATTCTAATTGACTCCAGTTAAACCCTCAAATTTTAATAAATGACTCACGTTAGCCCTTTTGTTAATTTGCATTAACAGAATACTTACCTGAAATGTTAAGTGACATGTAAACTATTACGTGGCCTGATAAGACTGTGTTGACTTGGGAAAAAATTAGTTTAGGCTCAGATTAGCCCCTTTTAATGAATATGTCACGGCCCAAAATGAACCTTGACCGGCGCTTAGGGGAACAGTTCCCTAACAAGCCTATCAGACTCAAATATAAATTAAATAAGAAAGTTACAAATATTTTAAAGAAATTTACAGTTTCTAAAATGAATAATTTCATATTTTTATTAAAAGGTAAAATAAATAGATATGGATGGATCCTGCCTGTGACATATGGAGCATATGACGTCTAAGAACTCAACAAAAATGAAGTACCAATTGCAGATCATCACTCTTGAATAGAAGGCTCACACATTCAAGTATTTGTTCCTGAAAAATATTTTTAGAAAAACGGAATGAGTTTTGCAACCCAGTGACTAGACAATACATCTATAATCCACAAGAGACCAGATAAACATTATCATAAAAATAATTTTAGTTAGAAAATAATAATTTATATGAGTATGTGAATCAATAAGGGAGTTCTCATACAGAAATAAAATCAAATAGTCCACACTTAGGCGGCTCCACCTCTAAGGGTAGCCCTTTCTTTTCGTGTGTCCGTACGGAATAACAGATCCAACGTGTGACCTACATGTAACACCCTACCATACAGAGTCTTATGCTTAAGTCATAATTCAGAGATGGCAATGTATTACGACCTCTAAAACAAAAATTTAGTACGTATAGTAGTATGAATAATTGATTATAACTAGGAGCCTTTGTAGAAAAAGGAGGTAAACAAAAACCGTAACTCGAAAGCGCAACACTCTGATCGATAACGTAACGAACAGGGATAAGCTACCGCGAGATCATATATATACAAAGGAGTATCAAAAACAGGAATATCAAGACTCAAAATCCGGCTGCGAAGATAACCGGTCCGAGCATAGCAATATATACATATAATAAAATAAGGAAAACCCTAAAGGAAACCCAAATGGACACAAATACAGAAATCTAATCTCCAAAATCCCCTCTAGAAGGAGTCATCACAGTTTGTATTATTTGATGGAGATAAAAGTATCTATGCAAAACATATAAACCAAAACAGAGCCCCGAGAACAAAGATCTTCGCTAATCCAGAAGTCTCCAGCATGCCTTAACGAGAAGCCTCGCGTCCTGCATCTGAAAAACCACAAAATTCACATGGGTGAGAACCAGAGGTCCCCAGCACGGTAACAGCTTCCATATATATAATACATAATAATAGAGGAAAGCCGAAGGCAATCTTAGAACTTCCTCCAGATAATATCAAAGCTTATAAACAAACTAAACCGTAAGTGGCAACTGACTAAAGATTCTTCAGTCTAACTAATACTTTCCTTTCCAATTCCTTCAGACCTCCCAACCGACCATTGGACTGTCCCTCTGTCGTGCATCCCCAACTCGAGTTATACTCATCATAAACTTGATCATAATCATGATCCATATCCATCACCCTCACTGGTGAATATTTACGGGGGCGAGCTCATCCGGGACTTTCACAGTGCCCGGCCACACTTACGACATAGGGTCAAAAGAGCTTCGAGTCTCAACCTGGAGCACGTGGAGGCTAGCCACTGCTTCCTCCCAGGGAAACCCTCATCTCCGATGGTAGAAGTGCAAACATTCACAATTCATTCAACAGCATATATGCATTTATACTTAGCCATAATCATGGCTCTGCCGTAACACGGCGATAATCTAGCCATCCGGCTCACGGTTAAATCCATAACCAGCTAATTCATTAACAATTACGGCCCTTCGGCCGATGGTACAACAAGCACTTCCACCGCCATCCTCCGCATCTCACATAATCATCTTTGATCCTCGTTGATCATTCATTTTTCCCTTGCTTCATGATGAACGAATTCTTTTGACGGTTTAGAATTTGTCTAATGAAGTCTCGTTGTGAAGTATAGTTTCCAAACCAATCAAGAATCCTTTCATGCAAAAATTTAGGTTGTCACTAGTAACAAACCCCAAATGAAAATTAACCGGAGTATTCGGACTCCGGGTCGTCTCACAAGGAATTGCGATGAAGTGTTTAATTATTGGCTATGAGGGGTATAGGGGGTTTTGATTGATAAAGGGGCAATAAAATAAAAAAGACGAGAAAAGTAAATTGAGCAATTAAAGAAATCAATTAATAAAGAGAGACATTCATGGCAATGGATTGAGATCATAGGCTTTCTATCCTAGTCATGCATGATTAATTCATCTTATTTAGTTAACTCACACATCGGGAGAATGTCAAACAAGACTAATTAATCATGTCACAAATATAAACAAGAATTTATCTCATTACGTCAACTCCAACAAATAGGGAGAAAGTCTAACGAGACTAGCTAATCTCAATCCAAAAGTCCTAACCAACTTACTAATTAAACTAGCAAAAGATTAGCGTCAATGGAAACAATACTAGCTAACAACTCTAGATCACCAACATGAGTTGGGTTTTCATGACTCAAGATTGCCCAATTACTCTTTCCAAGCCAAGACAATCTACAATCTACTATAACATCCTTCCAAGCATTTTATCAAACACTTGGAAGGCATAAAAGGAAAGCATAATAAATGGCAAGAAATAGTAAAATCTACCAACTACAATTTGCAAGGAAAGTAAGATCTCAACTCAAATCAACAATAAAAACAACATCAAACATAAAATTACATTAAAGAAAATTAAGATCCAACAATTGTTCATAAACATAAAAGAGGACAAAATAAAGGGAATGACAAGTAAAAATAGAAAAGTAGAGATGTAACAACAAGAAATTAAAAGGAGGAACTAAATCAAAACAAGAATTAAAAGTTGGATTTAAGAAAATTAAACCTAAACTACCCTAAATTCTAGAGAGAAGAGAGAGCTTCTCTCTCTAGAATTCTACCCTAAAACATGATAAAAACTCAATTATGACTAAGTGTGTTGACTCTCCTTCAATCCTTGGCTGAAATAGCATCAGAAATGAGTTGGGTTGGGCCCAAAGTGCTTCAGAATTCGCTGGGGGTGAATTCACTTTAATGGGCCACGGCAGCATCGGCGCGCGCGCGCAAAGTGGGCGTGCGCGCCCATCAGCATGAAATAACATATAGCAAATTTTATATCATTTTGAAGCCCCGGATGTTAGCTTTCCAACACAACTGGAACCGCCTCATTTGGACCTCTGTAGCTCAAGTTATGGTCGATTGAGTGCGAAGAGGTCGGGCTTGACAGCTTTCTGGTTCCTTCATTTCTTCATATGTTCTCCTGCTTGCATGCTTTTCTCCTCGCTTCTTCCATCCAATACTTGCCTTATGAACCTGAAATCACTCAACAAATACATCAAGGCATCGAATGGAATTTAAGTGGATTAAAATTACCAATTTTAGGGCCTAAAAAGCATGTTTTTACATTTAAGCACAATTCAAGGGAGAATTACAAAACCATGCTATTTTTATTGAATAAATGTGAGAAAAGGTGATAAAATTCCCCAAAATAAGCACAAGATAAACCACAAAATCGGGGTTTATCAAATCTCCCCACACTTAAACTAAGCATGTCCTCATGCTAAAATCAAGAAAGAAGCAAAGGGACATCAACATTTATTCAATGCAAACTAACTACATGCAATCTATCTATATGCAATCTATCTATATGAATGCATCCACTTGGTCAAAACAAGTCAATTTCCAAGAATATATATACAAATACAAGGGCTAAGGAAATAGCAATCACTCAACCCACAATTGAATTGAATTATTAAGAAGATTTTACAAACTTGCAAGAAAAGACATGATCATGGGTGACAACATGTAATTGAGCAATCGAACCCTTACCGGATGTGTATCCGCTCTAGTCACTCAAGTGTATGGGGTTGATTCACTCAATTCTCCCCTAATCATGCTTTCCAAGATTTGTTTTTCATCTAAAAATCAACAATTATTTTATGCATGCATACAAATATCATGAGGGCTTTCCCATAGGTTGTAATGGGGCTAGGGTCAAGGTAGGATGCATATGGTCAAGTGAGTTTGAAATTTGAATCTTTGATTAACTTAAACTTCCCACCTAACCTATGACAACCTATACAATTCTAAACAAACCTAACTACCCATTCTTCACTTTTTCACACGCTCATGCATTCTCTTTTGATTACCACACACATGCATTGACTTTTATTGAACCTTGACTTTGGGGCATTTTTGTCCCCTTTTTATTGCTTTTCTTTTTCTTTCTTTTCTATATATTTTCCCCTTTTTTTTTTCAAACTAAAATGTATACAAGAACATCAATGCTTATGGTTTACACATGATTAATACATGAGTATGTACCCAATTCCCAAAAATTTGTTCAATAAAAACACAAACACACTTTTATCTCTACCCAATGTTCCCAACTCTCCCAAAATCAAATGATAAACACTCTCACTAGCCTAAGCTAATCAAAGATCCAAATCATCACTTAGGCTTGTAATGTGCTACAATTAAGAACAAATGGGTTAAGCATAGGCTCAAAATTGGCTAACAATGGAAGATAAAAGGTAGGCTATTTGGGTAAGTGAGCTATTTGAACAATGGCCTCAATCATATAAATGCATGTATACACAAAATAATGGACATATGGAATTAAACAAATCAAAGATTACAATCATAGGAAGAGAATAATGCACACAAGAATGAAAATAAGTGGTTATATATGATGTAACCACACAATTAGGCTCAAATCTCACATGCTTGTGTTCTTAGCTCAAAAATCATGTTCCACAAAGTATATGATTCAAGCAAGTTCTAAAAATTTTTTTTTTTAATTGGGGTGCCCTATAGATAAAATCCTTGGAAAATATCATGATTTTGACTAAGCTTAATATATACATATGCAAAATAAGAAAATGCGACTAAGAATCCTAAGATGAAATGCAAAAGTGTTGGGATTAGAAACTTGTCACCCAAAAACACCGAGTGGTCGGACGACCTCCCCACACTTAAAAGTTTGCACCGTCCTTGGTGCACTTAAAGATGAGCAAGGGGGTACGGCGACTCTCCGAGTTGCCACCTTCAGCTGGTAAGTCAACCGGAGGCTGCGTGTTCTTCCTTCCACTTCCATTTTTGCTTATGGTGCATGATCATGAAAACCAAAATAAACACCATAAGATGAGAAAATACAAAAGCTAGGAAGCATGAATTATTGGAATGAGGTAAGACCTACTAGAATGGAGTGAGTGAATTAGTGTGACATTGATGAAAGATAGGTGTGTGAGTTCTAAAATTGCACGCGGTTTAGAATACACACACACTAGTACAAAAAGTTATGTCACAACTACACAAAAGAAAACATGCATTTCACTCATTCTAGTGTGCTTGAGATACTTTAAAAGACTCATAGGTTAAAACAACCCAACAAGTAGTGAAGAAGCATAAAAGCATTCAAGCAAAAATTAAGCAATTGTGAAATTGGATAATGCATGGACATTGATTGATGTGTAAGTAAATTTAGTGAACAAAATGGTATATGAAACTCACACAACAATCAATGACACATATTGAAGTTGTTGCAACACCTAAGTGACATAGAGGTGAAACACATGGATGCTATGGAACTTAGGAAAAAGGATATAGAAGTCAAAATCAATCACATAGCAAGCATGGTCCACAAAGCTTGAAAAGCTCAAAAATATGTCGCTAGGTAAGCTTTCGATCCAATTTTACTATTTCACAAACTCAATGCATGAAATAGGTGATGATCAATTAGAACAAGCATCCTAAAAAAAATACATTGATAATGTACAATTGCCTAACGATGGATGATGAATGCATGGTGGCCAAAACATGCAATTCAAAAGAGTTAAGAAGCTTAAAGGCAATGTCACATGTACTTGGTATTCAAAAGAATTAAACATGAAAAGTTCCACACCAAGTAATCAAATATAACCTCAACAAAGAAATCCAACAATGACAATTAACAACAATGATGTTAAACTAACATCCTATCAATAAGCAGCAGTAAATAATAAACAAGATTAGTAATCCAACACTTATAATGGAAAACAAAAATTAAACTAACTAACTAACTAAAATAAATGGTGTTATATGATGTTTGGTAGTGTTGGATGATGTTTGAAGGGTGGAAAGAAGAGAGGAGAAGAGAGAAGAAGGAAAGAAATGGAAAGATGAGAAGAAAAGAAGGTGAGTGAAACAGGGCAATCCACGCGTGCGCGTCATGTGCGTGTAAGCGTGGATGGATGAAATAGAAGTGACGCGGACGCGTACGGCATGTCTGTGCGTCAGTGGGTTATTTCGAGAGTGGCGCGTCCGCGCAAGGTACGCGTGCGCGTTCCTTTGGGCACAAAGTTGGCACACTCCAGGCACAACTCTCGGGAAAATGTATGGAGGGGTGGAAAAGTTCAATCCACGCGTACGCGTACATCGCGCGTCCGCGTGGATGGTCGAAAATGCTTGAAGCGCACCTACGCGCCAGGTGCGCGCACGCGCGGGTTGGTGCTCTGTTTTTCAAAAATTGTTTTTACACCAAACCAAGCATTCCAAACCTCCAAACAACTACCAAAACATCATAAAACCTTATTTGACCTACTAGACTTCCAATTAAACTCAACTAATCAAAAAAAACATGAAATTAAACCTAAATTACCAATATGTACAAAAGATAAAATGAAAAGATGTTACCATGGTGGGGTGTCTCCCACCTAGCACTTTTGTTTATTGTCCTTAAGTTGGACTTATGGGGAGCGCCTCATCAAGGTGGCTTGTGCTTGAATCCATCCTTGAACATCCACCAATGCTTGGACTTCCATTGTGCTTCGTCATTCAAAGTTAATAACTCCAAGCTTTGATGGAGTTCTTCACAAACCATAGGCTCCCAAAGTTGATCTTCCTTGTGCGATCCGGGATCCCACACTTTGTTTTCACACCCGTCCTTGAGTTGATCATGGTGACTTCCTCCGGGTGGCAAGAGAGATGAATTCTCATGGGAGTGCCAATCTATTCTCCTAGACCCGTCCAATTGAGCACTAGTCCAACCTTTACCCCTTGAAGCTTCAACCATAATGAGCCTAGACTTACAACGCCAACCACGAAACATCTTTCTTTTACGCTGCATCCCACAAAGCATCCTAAGTTGACCATCCGTTTCAAGCAAGCCATATTCAAGTGGGATAATAAAGATAATAGAAATGAGTTTCATCCACTCAAATGAAGGTGTAGATGGCAACCTAGGCAAAGGTGATTCCAAGAGTCTTGACAAGGCGTATTCAATTCCCATCCTCCTTTTTCTAAGGATCTCCACCTCCTCACAAGATCTCTTAATTTCAATCCTTTGTTCAACAATTTTATCTTAACCTTTTCCCTTACTCAAATCACAAATGGGAGGACAAGAGAGATTTACCTCCACATTGCTTTCCATCTCCTTGGGAGAAGGTTCTTCATGCTTAAAGGATTCTTCACCACTAAGACTTGATGCTTGATCTTCATCACCCAGGGGACTCAATTCTTGCTCTATCCCATCCAATTCTTCACAAGAGATATGCCTTGGAGGTTGTGCACATTCCTCCTTAGCATCAATTTCAGTAATTTTGGAGGGGTTTTCTTCAATCCTAGACTCCCAAGGTGGTTCCGCATCTCCTAAGTCTTCAACCACTTCTTCCTCTTCTTCAATAATCTCTACCTCCTCCTCTTGTTGCATTTCTTGCTTTAACTCCTCTTCTTCACCTTGGAGCTTCAAGTTCACTCCCTCACTAAGCTCCTTGTTTGCTTCTCCACATTCCACAATAGAAGTGCCTTGATCACATAGGCTTAGGCGGGATGAGACTATCTTGCTAATGGCTTCTACCATAATAGCCGTTTTTGCTCTTAACTCCTCAAATTTCTTTCTATCCTCCTCGTGTTGCCTTAAGAGATGAGATTCAAGATCTCTCAATTCTAGCACGAGGGCTTCATCGGGAGGTGATGGTGGAAGAGGGGGTTCATTGTTTGAGGGAAGGGTATTGTAGTTGGAAGGTGGTTCTTCTTGGTAGGGTTGTGGTGGTTCAATATTTCCCATTCTTTCTAATTGTTGCACAAAATACTCCATGGTTGCTTGAAATTGATCCAATGTCTCCTTGAAACGATCCCTTGGCTCTTGTTCTTCTTGGATATCATGAGTAGGATCATATGACTCTTGGATTGAAGGACATGAGTATTCTTCCATGGGAGGTTGTGGTAGAAAGTGGTATTCATCTTGTGGTTGGAAATTTTCATACATTGGAGGTGGTTCATCTTGGTAATAATATGGAGGGGGTGGTTCTTGAAAATGTTGATGTTGGAGTAGTGATGGCTCTATGTGTGGTTCATATGGCTCATATGATTGTTGGTAGGATGGATATGGATTAGAGTCATATGAAGATGGTTGGTAAGAAGGGGCTTGTGAGTATGGTTGAGAGTTATGTTGAGAATACGGCTCATAGGTGTATGGTGGTGGTTCTTGGAAGTCACAAGTGGATTCACCATAACCATTGGATTGGCATACATCATAGAATGGCTCTTCTTCATAGTGCATTGGTGGAGGTTGTTGCCATGAGGATTGATCATATGCATATGGCTCCTCCCATCTTTGGTTATTCCATCCTTGATGCACATCTTCATTGAAGTTCTCATTTCCTACAACATAGTTAGAACCAAACTCATAGCCAAAGTGAGAATTCATGATAGCAAAGAAAATGAAAACAAAATCAAATAAGAAGCAAGAAAATTAAATCCTAAAACTAGCAAAAACTAACAAAAAAGCAAAAGGTAAACCTATTTACTATATTCATATATATACAATAACCAATAACACAACACCATTGCAACTCCCCGGCAACGGTGCCATTTTGACCAATTACTCTTTCCAAGCCAAGAATGCTCAAAATCTACTCTAACATCCTTCCAAGCATTTTATCAAACACTTGGAAGGCATAAAAGGAAAGCATAATAAATGGCAAGAAATAATAAAATCTACCAACTACAATTTGCAAGGAAAGTAAGATCTCAACTCAAATCAACAATAAAAACAACATCAAACATAAAATTGCATTAAAGAAAATTAAGATCCAACAATTGTTCATAAACATAAAAGAGGACAAAATAAAGGGAATGACAAGTAAAAATAGAAGAGTAGAGATATAACAACAAGAAATTAAAAGGAGGAACTAAATCAAAACAAGAATTAAAAGTTGGATTTAAGAAAATTAAACCTAAACTACCCTAAATTCTAGAGAGAAGAGAGAGCTTCTCTCTCTAGAATTCTACCCTAAAACATGATAAAAACTCAACTATGACTAAGTGTGTTGACTCTCCTTCAATCCTTGGCAGAAATAGCATCAGAAATGAGTTGGGTTGGGCCTAAAGTGCTTCATACTTCGCTGGGGGTGAATTCACTTTAATGGGCCACGGCAGCATCGGCGCGCGCGCGCAAAGTGCGCGTGCGCGCCCCTCAGCACGAAGTAACATATAGAAAAGTTTATATCATTTTGAAGCCCCAGATGTTAGCTTTCCAACGCAACTGGAACCGCCTCATTTGGACCTCTGTAGCTCAAGTTATGGTCGATTGAGTGCGAAGAGGTCGGGCTTGACAGCTTTCCGGTTCCTTCATTTCTTCATTTGTTCTCCCGCTTGCCTGCTTTTCTCCTCGCTTCTTCCATCCAATACTTGCCTTATGAACCTGAAATCACTCAAAAAATACATCAAGGCATCGAATGGAATTTAAGTGGATTAAAATTACCAATTTTAGGGCCTAAAAAGCATGTTTTCACATTTAAGCACAATTCAAGGGAGAATTACAAAACCATGCTATTTTTATTGAATAAATATGAGAAAAGGTGATAAAATTCCCCAAAATAAGCACAAGATAAACCACAAAATCGGGGTTTATCACTTCACTCGCAAGTTATCACATTCACTAGTCCCTTGCCTCATTGCTAGGCATATTATAATGATTCAAGACATAAGTGGTGAGATCGGAGGCTTAGAAGTATGAAATTTGGCTTTTAAAACTCAAAAATCAACTTTGGGATGAAAACAGGGCCACGCGTACGCGCACTCCACGCGCATGCGTAGATGGACTTAAAACTCATCGACGCACAAGCGTCATACGCGCGAACGCGCGGATTGAAAATTAGCCAAACGACGCGCAAGCATCAGCCACGCGTACGCGTGGGTGCTCTTGCGCCCCAAGCACAAAACTGGCACAACTCTCGGAAAAATGGCTAGGTATTTGGTGCAGCGCACCGAGGCGCCCGCGCACACCACGCGCACGCGTGAATGGTGCTTTCTCGAAGAACGGCGTGTACGCGCCAAGTGCGTCTACGCGCGGGGGATCATTCTGCTAAAAATTTTCTAAGTTAAAAGCTGCAGAATTCACAGATTCAACCCCCAATCTTCCGACGGACATAACTTTCTCATTTTAAATCGTTTTTCACCCGTTCTTTGAACGGCATGGACATCCAGGATCCAATTTCATTTCTAAATAGATTTGACACAAATCAGAGATCCTTAGTCCAAGTTATGTCCCATCAAAGTATGCCCAAAAATCATGTTTTCATACAAAACCATAAAGTGCCATTTTCAAAACAAGCCACTTTCAACTCTTTTCAAAATCAATCAAAACATGCCAATTTCATCCCTTTTCTTTGAAATCAATCAAAATGTACCAAAATCAACATCAAGCCATCCTCAACTCACACATTGACACTTTACCAAGGTTTCCAAAACCACATCCAACCATTTTAACACTTCTCAATCAAATGGCTAAAGGACAAACACAATATCATGTCATACATCCTTCATCATCCCAATTTCCAATAATTCCATTTCCAATCAACCATCATTATACATAATCATCATCATACTCACCATCAACATGGCACCACCCATCAATTCAACCTCAATCATTCATCAAGCATATATCACAACATGCATTTTCTCATATATCACACAATCAAGGCATCAATATTCATAATCACATATATGATCACATCATATATCTCAATCATTCAACAACATCATCAATTCAATGCCTATCTTAGGGCCTCTAGCCTAAGTATTTCCTACCACATTACATATTAGATACGGAAAACCGAAACCATACCTTAGCCGATTTCCCAAGCTCAACCGGAGCACTTCCAAACCACTTGTCCACAAGCCCTCAAGGTCTCAACACCTCCAAGAACAGATTTTATCACACAAAACCCTCTCCCAAGCTTTCCAAAATCACCATCCAAGCTCTAATATTCATATATACACAACCTAAGCCACAATCATCATACCCATACACAACATCTCAATATCCAAACATCATAGAACAAAAAATTACACTAGAGTTGAGAATCTTACCACACCCAAGGTCTAAGGAGACAAGATTAACCTTCTCCTCCAAGAGAGTTGGGTCCTATAACATCAAAGAACCCAAAATCTCAACATTTTTGCTCATGAAACTCGAAAACAAGGGCTGGAATTTCGAAGAGCAAAACGTGGCTTACCTCAAGATTGATTGTATGGGTTTTGTAGAGCTCTCCGCGGTGAACGCGTGGCCGCAAACGATGCGGCAATCGGAGCTCTAGATCAAAAGTTATGGTGGTTTGAAGATCAACCAAGGGAGAGAACTTGAGAGAGTGTTCTTCCCCCCTCCATACCAATTTCAGCGTGTTTGAGTGCTAAGTGAGGAGAGAGAGTGCTGAAAACTAGGATTTTGGTTTAGTTTAGTTGGGCCAAGGGCCCACTTTGGGTCCGGTTGGACTGGTTTGGCCCGTTCGGTCCAATCTTGGTCCGTTTTCTATAAAATTGGTACCGAAATTCTCGTCTCACTTTCCTCTATCACATTTAGCCATAAAAATAACAGTTTTAGTTTTCTAGAGTAAATTCTCATTTATGGGTTAATTATCCATTAATTAACCGGGTCTTACATTCTACTCACCTAATTGGGAATTTTGCCCACAAAATTCAATTTCAATTACCTGAGAATAAGTGCGGATAATCCGTTCGCATCTCTGACTCAAGTTCCCAAGTGTGTTCCTCAACACCGCCTCGACTCCAAGCCACTTTGACTAATGAAACGTCTTTTCCACGCAACCGTTTGATACTAGTATCGTCAATTCTGACTGGAGCCACTGGAAGCGCCAAATCTTCCCTCAACTGAACCAATTCAGGTTCTAACACATGGCTAGCATCAGGAGTGTACTTCCGAAGCTGCGACACATGAAACACGTCGTGCAGGTTCGAAAGATGAGGTGGTAGAGCCACCCGATACGCCACCGGCCCAATCCTCTCCAGGATCTGAAATGGACCAATGTATCGAGGATTCAACTTCTTTGCTTTAATCGCTCTACCTACTCCTGTGGTCGGAGTAACCTTAAGGAAAACATGATCTCCTTCCTCAAATTCCAAGGGCTTCCGCCTCTGATCGGCGTAACTCTTTTGGAGACTCTGCGCCGTAAGCATCCTATCTCGAATTTTCTTAACTTGTTCAGTGGTCTCAGCTATCATTTCCGGCCCCAACAAGCCTTTCTCTCCAGCTTCATACCAACATAGCGGAGATTGACATTTCCTCCCATACAATGCCTCATACGGAGCCATTCCGACGCTCGCATGGTAACTATTATTGTATGCAAACTCCACTAATGGCATATACCGATCCCAACTCGCCGGTTGGTCCAAAACACAAGCTCTCAACATATCCTCTAGGGTTTGGATCTTCCTCTCGGATTGACCATCTATTTGAGGATGGTAAGCTGTACTCAAGCTTAATCGGGTTCCAAAAGCTTTCTGAAATGCACCCCAGAACCTCGAAGTGAAACGAGGATCTCTATCAGAGATTATAGTAGCAGGTACACCATGGAGTCTCACAATCTCCTTTATGTATAACCGAGCTAGCTCCTCAAGGGTGTAAGTAATCCGAATGGGCAAAAAGTGAGCTGACTTTGTCAGTCGGTCCACAGTCACCCAGATAGCATCAAAGCCAGTCCTAGTCCTTGGCAATCCTGACACAAAGTCCATTCCAATACTTTCCCACTTCCATTGCAGAACCTCTAAAGGTTGCAACATTCCAGAAGGTCTTTGATGTTCAATCTTTACCTTTTGACAAGTTAAGCACTTTGAAACATATTCCGCCACATCATTTTTCATACCTGGCCACCAAAACATCGCCTTTAAGTCATGGTACATCTTAGTGCTTCCCGGGTGAATGGAGAATCCGCTTTTGTGTGCCTCCTTTAAGATATCTTGCCTTAAGGTACCAACATCCGGCACAATGATCCTACCCTTGAATCTCCATAACCCATCTTTTTCTTCCGACACTCTCCACTGTTTTCCTTGTTCGATAGCCGGTAACACCTTTCATAACGCTTCATCATTTTCATGAGCCTTTAGGAGCTCGGATTTAAAATCACTCGAGATTTCTAACCGGCTCAAACACAAGGTTCCAGATACTTCTCGAGCACCAATTTTTAGACTCTCGAATCCCTTGAGCAACTTCTCCTCTTGAAGCATCATCCAAGCCGCATATAATGACTTCCGACTTAACGCATCCACTACTACATTCGCCTTTCCCGGATGGTAATTCAACTCAAAGTCGTA
>NC_029791.2:39667725-39667825 GCF_000816755.2 Arachis ipaensis
ACATCCGGCATCCGGCACAATGATCCTACCCTTGAATCTCCATAACCCATCTTTTTCTTCCGACACTCTCCACTGTTTTCCTTGTTCGATAACACCTTTC
>NC_029791.2:39667830-39694336 GCF_000816755.2 Arachis ipaensis
ATTTCTAATTTTCTAATCGGCTCAAACACAAGGTTCCAGATACTTCTTGAGCACCAATTTTTAGACTCTCGAATCCCTTGAGCAACTTCAAGCATCATCNCCGGCTCAAACACAAGGTTCCAGATACTTCTCGAGCACCAATTTTTAGACTCTCGAATCCCTTGAGCAACTTCTCCTCTTGAAGCATCATCCAAGCCGCATATAATGACTTCCGACTTAACGCATCCGCCACTACATTCGCCTTTCCCGGATGGTAATTCAACTCAAAGTCGTAGTCCTTCAATAATTCCATCCACCTCCTTTGCCTCATATTAAGCTCTTTCTGGTCAAAGAGATATTTCAAGCTCTTATGATCGGAGAAGACTTGGAACTTAACCCCATAGAGATAATGCCTCCACACCTTCAAGGCAAACACGACCGCAGCGAGTTCCAAATCGTGCGTAGGGTAACTAACTTCATGAGGTCTCAACTGTCGTGAGGCATACGCCACCATATTATGATGCTGCATCAGCACGCATCCTAGACCCTTTAGTGAGGCATCACAGTACACCTCAAATGGTTCGTTCGGCTCAGGTAACACTAACACAGGTGCAGTGGTCAACTTTTTCTTCAATGTCTGAAAGCTCTCCTCGCACTCAGGAGTCCAAACAAACAAAGTGTCTTTGCGGGTTAACTTTGTCAACGGCAAAGCTAATTGCGAAAAGCCCTTGATGAACCTTCGATAATAGCCAGCTAAACCCAGAAAACTCCTTATCTCAGTTACTGTGGTTGGTTACCTCTAATCCATCACAGCTTCCACCTTAGTTGGATCTACGGCTATTCCCTTCTTACTCACCACGTGACCCAAAAACTTTACCTCATCCTTCCAAAACTCACACTTAGACAGTTTCGCATAGAGTTTCTTCTTCTTTAGAATTTGCAACACGGTTCTTAAGTGTTCCGCATGCTCCTCTTCAGTCTTGGAGTAAATTAGTATATCGTCAATGAAGACAACAACGAATTTATCCAGAAACGGACGGAACACTCTATTCATGTAATCCATAAACACTGCAGGAGCGTTCGTCAACCCAAAAGACATTACAGCATACTTGTAATGACCATAACGAGTCCTGAAAGCGGTCTTAGGGATATCCTCACCCCTCACCCTTATCTGGTGATAACCGGATCGCAAATCGATCTTAGAGAAAACCCCAGCTCCTTGTAACTGATCCATGAGATCATCAATTCTCGGCAATGGGTATTTATTCTTTATGGTGACCTTGTTCAGCTGTCTGTAATCCACACAGAGTCGCATACTTCCATCTTTCTTCTTTACCAGTAACACTGGAGCACCCCACGGGGAAACACTTGGTCGGATAAAGTTCTTACCCAACAATTCTTCTAACTGAGACTTTAGCTCGGCCATTTCTAATGGTGACATTCTATAAGGAGCACTTGAGATTGGTCCCGCCCCAGGCACCAATTCAATAGCAAACTCGACCTCTCGGTTAGGTGAAAATTCCTCAATATCATCGGGAAACACTTTCGGAAACTCACACACTACCGTAATTTGATCCAACCTTTGATCATCACCCGAAACAACCGCGGCTAACAACAGGATACCTTGACATTCAATTCCGGAACAGTTCACCATCATCGAATTCAAGTAATAATTATTTACCACGATCGGCCCTTCCGTATCCTTCGGCATAAAGTACACCGACTTTGTAGAACAATCAAGCAGGACATGGTTCTCAGATAACCAGTCCAATCCCAAGATAAGATCAAGACCGATCATCGGTAAGCAGATTAAACTATGGACAAAATCACGCTGCTTGAACCTAAACAAAACTTTCGGGCATCCTAGCCTAGTTACCATGGCCTCATGGGTAGCATTGTACACTTTTAGGTCATAACCTAAGGTTACGATCTTCAATCCTAACTCATGGGCTTTCTCAAATGCAATGAATGAATGCGATGCTCTCGAATCAAATAAAGCATTTAAAGTTTGACCAGCCATTTCACAGTTACCTCGAATGAGTGTCTCGGATCCCTCTGCACCCACAGCTGAGGTGGTGAACACCCGACCAGTCTGTTGTGCTTTCCCAGCACCTTGTTTCTGCTTCTCCGGACAATTTGCGGCTCTATGCCCCGCCTTTCCACAATTGTAGCACAAACCCTATCCGGCCTTGCATGGTACTTCCGAATGGTGACTTCCACACCTAGTACAAGCTTGATCATTCTGAGGCTGCCTCCCAAACCTTTTTCCTTGGGAGTAGTTGTTGTTGGGCCTCCTAAAGGAACCTCTCCTCTTGAAAGGCGGACCTCTAGGTGCAAAACTCTTCCCTCGGTTTTGTGGAAATGATCCTTTGTGACTTCCTTTCTCAGTGGCTTCCCTCTTCACACACTCTTCAGCAACCCTACACTTGTTCACCAACTCGGAGAAAGTCCTAATCTCCATTGGCCCCACCGAACCGAAAATATGGCTCCAGAGTCCTCCTTCGTACTTAACACACTTCCATTCCTCATATTCCACCGGAGTCCCTTGACACATACGAGAGAATCTGAACAGCTCCTCAAACTTGTCAGTGTACTCAGATACGGACATAGTACCCTGCTTCAGCTGTAACAATTCAAGCTCTTTGGCCGTCCTGGCAGAAGTCGGAAAGTACTTCTTATAGAACTCCTCTTAGAAGACATCCCAGGTGATATAATCATCACCCTGCTGCAGGAGGCGTCGAATTCCTTGCCACCAATGCGACGCTTCCCCAGTGAGCAAATAGGTAGCAAACTCTACACGCTGCCCTTTAGGTACCACCTGCACTTGCAGTGCTCGTTCCATGGCCTGAAACCATGTATCGGCTTCAGTCGGGCTAGTAGTTCCCTTGAACTTCGGGGGATTAACCTTCAAAAAGTTCGCCAGTGTCATCGGGTCCTGAACTCCACCTCCGTCATTACCATGGTTGTTCATCTATTGACCAAGAGCCTCAACAGTGGCTTGCATAGCAGCAGCCATGTTCTCCAGCGCAGTCATAAAGTTCACCGGGTCATTAGGGTTATTCTCCGGCGCACGAGCATTATTACGACTCCTCTCACGATCTCTACCACGTCCATGAGGTGCCATCTGGTTCCTATACACACCAAACAATCGATATTAAGTTGATCAGTCTCAATATCGGAAGTCTAGTGCTTTAAAGTCCCAAATGTATGCTCATGAATGTTTATGCCAATTATATCAAGCAGATATACTAATAGCACATAACACACATACAGAGAATACACAGAAGCATAGTCAGTCCGTCCCTCAGGCTCTACAGGAACGAACTGCTGTGATACCGTAATGTAACACCCTACTATACAGAGTCTTATGCTTAAGTCATAATTCAGAGATGGCAAGGTATTACGACCTCTAAAACAAAAATTTAGTACGTATAGTAGTATGAATAATTGATTATAACTAGGAGCCTTTTGTAGAAAAAGGGGTAAACAAAAACCGTAACTCGAAAGCGCAACACTCCGATCGATAACGTAACGAACAGGGATAAGCTACCGCGAGATCATATATATACAAAGGAGTGTCAAAAATAGGAATATCAAGACTCAAAATCCGGCTGCGAAGATAACCGGTCCGAGCATAGCAATATATACATATAATAAAATAAGGAAAACCCCAAAGGAAACCCAAAGGGACACAAATACAGAAATCTAATCTCCAAAATCCCCTCTAGAAGGAGTCATCACAGTTTGTATTATTTAATGGAGATAAAATTATCTATGAAAAACATATAAACCAAAACAGAGCCCCGAGAACAAAGATCTTCGCTAATCCGGAAGTCTCCAGCATGCCTTAACGAGAAGCCTCGCGTCCTGCATCTGAAAACCACAAAATCCGCATGGGTGAGAACCAGAGGTCCCCAGAACACTTACGACATAGGGTCAAAAGAGCTTTGAGTCTCAACCTGGAGCACGTGGTGGCTAGCCATTGCTTCCTCCCAGGGAAACCCTCATCTCCGATGGTGGAAGTACAAACATTCACAATTCATTCAACAGCATATATGCATTTATACTTAGCCATAATCATGGCTCTGCCGTAACACGGCAATAATCTAGCCATCTGGCTCATGGTTAATTCCATAACCAGCCAATTCATTAACAATTACAGCCCTTCGGCCCATGGTACAACAAGCACTTCCACCGCCATCCTCCGCATCTCACATAATCATCTTTGATCCTCGTTGATCATTCATTTTTCCCTTGCTTCACTCGCAAGTTATCACATTCACTAGCCCCTTGCCTCATTGCTAGACATATTATAATGATTCAAGACATAAGTGGTGAAATCGGAGGCTTAGAAGTATGAAATTTGGCTTTTAAAACTCAAAAATCAACTTTGGGATGAAAATAGGGCCACGTGTAGGGGTGTGCATGGGCCGGGTGAAACCGGGTTTGATGTGACCCAGACCCGACCCGAAATATATACTGGGCCTATTTGTTAGACCCGAACCCGACCCTAGACCCAATGAAATCTATACACTTTCGGACCACGATTATACCGGGTAAAAATCGGGTGAAAACCGGGCTATTAACATTATACTACCTTGATACCTTCTTGTAAGTTAACATGTAAAAATATCCAAATTTCCAAGACTCCAATCATTATTTGACATGGTAAAATTCACTTAGAAAAATATAATAAGAACCAACTCTTCTCTAAAATTAAAGCATAACCATAATCAATACTAATATTGCCTAATAACACCAAATATTTAAATCAATACAAATAACACAAGATTATGCATTAGTCTAAAGTCTTATGCATTTTAAACATAAAATATTAACTTATAGTCTTATATATAATGACTAATAATACAAAATATTAAGGTTTACAACACTTAAATTTCACATAATAATAGTCATCATCCATCACTAATAACACAAAATATTAATTATGTATGATGACCGGGCCACCGGACTGATTTTGGGCGACCCGAGTTATGGCCCAGACCCAACCCGAAATAATGATCAGGTCTATTTTTTAGACCCATATCCGGCCCTAGACCCGATGAAATCACACCAAATTAGCCCCTAAAGTGTTCGGGACCGGGCCGGGCCGGGCCATGCACACCCCTAGCCACGCGTACGCGCACTCCACGCGCACGCGTGGATGGCCTTAAAACTCATCGACGCGCAAGCATCATACGCGCAAACGCACGGATTGAAAATTAGCCAAACGACGCGCAAGCGTCAGCCACGCGTACGCGTGGGTGCTCTTGCACCCCAGGCACAAAACTGGCACAACTCTGGCACAACTCTCAGGAAAATGGCTGGGCATTTGGTGCAGCGCACCGACGCGCCCGCGCACACCACGCGCACACGTGGATGGTGCTTTCTCGAAGAACGGCGCGTACACGCCAAGTGCGCCTACGCGCGGGGGATCATTCTGCTAAAAATTTTCTAAGTTAAAAGCTGCAGAATTCACAAATTCAACCCCCAATCTTCCGACGGACATAACTTTCTCATTTTAAATCGTTTTTCACCCGTTTTTTGAACGGCATGGACATCCCGAATCCAATTTCATTTATAAATAGATTTGGCACAAATCAGAGATCCGTAGTCAATTTTAGGGCCTCTAGCCTAAGTATTTCCTACCACATTACATATTAGATACGGGAAACCGAAACCATACCTTAGCCGATTTCCCAAGCTCAATCGGAGCACTTCCAAACCACTTGTCCACAAGCCCTCAAGGTTTCAACACCTCCAAGAACAGATTTGATCACACAAAACCCTCTCCCAAGCTTTCCAAAATCACCATCCAAGCTCCAATATTTACATATACACAACCTAAGCCACAATCATCATACCCATACACAACATCTCAATACCCAAACATCATAGAACAACAAATTACACTAGAGTTGAGAATCTTACCACACCCAAGGTCCAAGGAGACAAGATTAACCTTCTCCTCCAAGAGAGTTGGGTCCTATAACATCAAAGAACCCAAAATCTCAATATTTTTGCTCATGAAACTCGAAAACAAGGGCTGGAATTTCGAAGAGCAAAACGTGGCTTACCTCAAGATTGATTTTATGGGTTTTGTAGAGCTTTTCTCGGTGAACGCGTGGCCGCAAACGGTGCGGCAATCGGAGCTCTAGATCAAAAGTTATGGTGGTTTGAAGATCAACCAAGGGAGAGAACTTGAGAGAGTGTTCTTCCCCCCTCCATACCAATTTCAGCGTGTTTGAGTGCTAAATGAGGAGAGAGAGTGCTGAAAACTAGGGTTTTGGTTTAGTTTAGTTGGGCCAAGGGCCCACTTTGGGTCCGGTTGGACCGGTTTGGCCCGTTCGGTCCAATCTTGGTCCGTTTTCTATAAAATTGGTACCGAAATTCTCGTCTCACTTTCCTCTATCACATTTAGCCATAAAAATAACATTTTTGGCTTTCTAGAGTAAATTCTCATTTATGTGTTAATTAGTCATTAATTAACCGGGTCTTACACTACACGTTAGGCTAGCAACGCCCCTGCTAGCTGAGGTCTGAGCTAGATGCATCTAGGTTAATGTCATAACCGCCGTTAACTACGGTTTTCTAATACGAGCCTCCCAAACCAATTCAAAACATATAATTTCAAATACAACAAATCTTTGATCTTTTAAATATATAAGGTATCGAATCAAATCAAATCAGATAATACTTTCTCATCCGAATCATATTCAATCATATTTTCTCAATCTTAAGGCATTTCAAACATGTTTCACAATTCCAAAATAAGTGAGTACCAACCAAATTTCAATACTTCAAAAATACATATTCAAATAAAACCAAATGCTTTAAGATAATATAAACTTTTATTTTCAAACATACATATAGTCTCATAAAAATATATAGTCTCATGTGCATATTAAAATGAGCTTCACAAGGATAAATATTTAGCTCTAATAAATCAATTAGTAAAATCAATTTAAAATCATTTGATAATAATTTTTTTGAGTATAACTAAGTTCAAAGTTCCGTATATCAAAATAATTATAGACGTAAAACTAAACCATTATAAATGTAAAGCCTACTCACAACATGGTCCTAAGGGACCGAAGATATCGAATCCGGAGTGCCAGAATCCAAGGTGAGGAGGATTGAAGTAAGATAAAATGAATGAGCGTAGAATTTGGATCAAGACGGTGGCAGCAACTTTCACGGCTACATCGCAGATGTAATCATAACATCAACAGCTCCAACCGTTCCATGATAGCACTAATACCAGTACTCAAGATAATTTCCAGCAGAAACACAACAAAAGTATGGCGATAGTAATAAAACAGAGATATATTATCGCAATTAAAACCAAAGCATGTAAGAAAAGAAGAAAATATAGCAGAGTAAATGTGGAAGCGTTACAGTTTCATAAATGGAGTCAGAACAGGGGAAAATTGTGCTGATTTAGAGACAAGAATGAAGGGAGTGTGGGGCTGAGCAAGATCACAACAGGGACGGAGACGGTTCATTAGTAGTGACGTCGGTGATGCTCCCCTGACGACGAGCTCCGTTGATGGCAACAGCAGACGCGACGATGGTGAACAGCTCCTCCATCGCGACTCTTTTTTCCTCCCTTCACTGGCCGACTCAAACTCTCCCTCTTCATTCAGCAATGACGGTGACCCCCAACAGAGATGGCGGCGGTTGAAGCTTAGCGGCGACGGAGACAAGGCACGGCGGCTGTAGCAGTTCGACGGCGGCGAGGCAGAACGGCGGCAGTCCTTCTTCCGCGTCTCCTCTCTCGCACTCGTCCCCCCTCTCGGACGCACCTCTCTCGGGTCTGGCCTCTGATGGCGACGCAACTGCAGTGAGCTGGACGCGGCTGGTGGCAACGCGACGGGACACGAACGGCGTGCTCCAGGCCGGCGGTGATAAGGTGCGACTCTCTCTCTCCTCGCATGGTGGCTCGGCGTGGACAGCTCCCGCCTTCCTCCTCCGTTCTCTTCTCGCGGTCTCCCCTTTTCTCTCTTTCTTTTTTTTCTTTCTTTCTTTTTTCCGTCAGGGTCTGGGTGTGTGTGCTGTGAGGAAGAGGGTGTGACGGGAGTGAGAGTGTGTGCGGTAGTGAGAGGTGAGTGAGTGTGTTAGAAGAGGGTTAGGGTTTGGTTTGAAAAAAAGAGGAACAAGGGGTATTGTAGGAATTTTACAGAACATAAAACTTAACAAGTGACAAAGTCCCAAATTGAAATCATTGTTTGGGTGTTTGAGAGTACCAGCCAAAGTTTTGGAAACTACAATAGGTCTCATATAATGTTAGTACCTAGCAGCAGTCATGAACACAAGTGATATCATCATTTCCCATCCATTGATGTTGAGAATGTAAAGAAACAAGACTTGTCTAAAGTCCATTACAATTTATACGCCAAATCAATACAGCTAACAACACAATATAGTGACCAACATATGAATTCTAATGAATTAATATTTAAGGAATTACCATATAGATAGAGCATCGATTTCCACCTCTGCATTTCTCAGGTTACCTGTCAAAAGAACCAATATTTTGTTGTACCATAGCTCAAGAACGCAATAATAACGTTTTTGCTTTGCGACTGCAGGAATGTCTGGGTAGTGAAAGATACGATAAAGGCAAACATGATAGGAATTAACCAAAGTGAAATGGTTCCTACTACTTGTGCTATGGTTTCCTCTTGGCCCAAGAGGCTTAAAATTGGGGTGGTGAAGATGAACACCAAAAGAAGAATCAATGAAGTTAGGAATAAAATAATCCATGATCTTTGAAGGTACACTCCCATCATGCTATATTCATTTACACCGTATGCTTGACCACACAGTGTTGACAAAGCACTCGTCATTTCTAACTGCAATAATTGTCATTAAAAACATAAATAAAATCGGAGGAAGAACTTAGTAGTGTGAATAGGGATCATATTATAATTGTAATTGTATTTACAGTACAAACATATCAAGACAATTCAACAAAATAAATTCATAGCATAGTTAAATTGAAACACAAAATACAAATAGAAAGCACGGATAAAATCCTTGAAGTAACACCATTTTGATTGTTCTGATAGTAGAAGTTCAAAAATTTGAAATATTTTTTCTTTTTTTCATGTTAAAAAATAACAGAAATCACTATTGATCGATAGCAAAAGTTGAAGCACGCCCAAAAATATTACAAAAAAAGAAATTAAATTTTAATTGATGAAGCAAGGGAGAATCCTCTAGATTCCTTTTAACACAAATATTGTTCCATCCCCAAAATAAAAATTAAAAAAAAAGGAGAGAAGAAGCTCTTTTTGTCAAATTTATTTAATTAAAAATAATGAAAATTTTAGCAAGCCAGTAAACCTAATCTATTTGATCATCAAATAGTAAAATCAATGGCCTGTAAATCCTAATCAAGAGAAGACACAAAACATAATATTGAATACAAACGTAAAATGGTTGTACTACTAACCTTTTTGGGAGAAACGGTAGTGCGCAAGTTGTTCTTCCTCGTCCTAGCAAATGGGAACTCGTGCGACGAACTTTGCTGGCGACCTAAAGTAGCAGTGACATTGATCTTCCATAGTATGGTGCATGAGAGAGAATGAAAAAGAAGAAGAAGAGTTTCCTTCTTTGAGTGATTTGATCATAGGTGATGAAGTGTAATTGAATTTTTGCCCCAAAATGGCTAAAATGATGTCGTCTGAAGAGAGATTACGCGCCAAAGAAAAAAAACGACGTCGTTTAATAAGGTTAGGTATCAGGCCCATATATCTCTTAACATTTTAAGTAAGCATTCCGTTAATGGAGATTAACAGAAGAGCTAACGTGAGTCACTTATTAAAACTTGGGGGTTCAAATTGAGTCAATTGAAATTTTAGGAGCCAATTTGAGACTACCAATAAATTTCAGCGATCATTTAAGTATTAACTCGTGTATATAGATTTAAAAATATTAAACTTACCCAAATTCCCTTTACATTAGTTATAATATATATTAACAAGCATTTTTTGAAATTTAGATATTAACAAGATTTAATAGGAGTATAATTAACAAACGGCATTAATATTTTCTAAAATTTTAATAATTGTGTTAGGTATACACTAAAATTAGTTTTAAAATTAACTATTTTTGTAGAATACAATGTTAAAATATAAATACACATTAAACTGAGTTAAAATATATATGTATTTATACACAAATATATAATAGCTAATTTTAGTAACCGATTTTAATGTGCACAAAGCATTTTTAAAGTTTTTAAATAAATAAGCATTTGTAGAAAATTTAAGACTTTAAAATTAGTTAATTAAGTATTTGAACAATTTTGCAGTTTTGAAATTGTTTAAAAACAAAAATTGAAACTATTACTCTTCATCACTAAAATGAATCTTACTTTTACACAACAATGCAGTTATATATTCAAGTTTTTTTGGCAACCAAGTCCAACCAAGTTGGTCCAAACTCAACAAAAACCACTTTATTTCATTATACCAGCGTGTACACATGCGCGCTTCAATAATACAAACATATTCTTCTTCGTCTTCGCGTTCCTTCTTTTTCGCATTCTTCCTTCTTCTTTTTCGCTTTCCTCCTCCCCCTTCTTCTTCTTCGCATTTCTTCTTATTCTTTACGTGTTTTCTCTCAATCATCATTCTTTTATTACTGCTGTTGTTGCTGTACTTTTTTCTTTTTCTCCTTTTAATTGAGATTCATTTGGATCCAGAAATGAATTCGATGTGTTTTTGTTGATGATTGAGTCTTTTGACTGTTTGTTCAAAATTGAACTAATTTTAGTTTATTTGTGAATTAATTGAGGTTCACTTGATGCTGCTGATAAGTATTAACCAAATTTTTTATTCCTTAAGTAATTTCGATTCATTTCTTTGTTTAATCGGGATTCATTTGGATCCAGAAATAAATTGTATGTATTTTTGTTGATGATTGAGTCTTTTTGACTACTTGTTCAAAACTGAACTAATTTCGGTTCATTTGTGAACTAATTAAGGTTCACTTGATTCTACTATTAAGTATTGACCAAGTTTTTTATTTCTTAAGTAATTTTGGTTCATTTCTTAGTTTATTTGAGGTTCATTTGGATCAAAAAATGAATTCGATGTATTTTTTTATTATTGAGTCTTTTTTACTTCTTGTTCAAAACTGAACTAATTGAATGGAATGGAGTGGAATCTAATGCAATTAAATAAAGTGATCATGAATAATTTCATTCTTCTTTGCTAAAAAAATTGGTCAATACTTATTAGCAGCATCAAGTGAACCTCAATTAGCACACAAATGAACCAAAATTAGTACAAATTTGAACAAACAGTCAAAAGACTCAATCATTAACAAAAACGCATCGAATTCATTTCTGGATCCAAATGAACCTCAATTAAAGTAAGAAATAAACCAAAATTACTTAAGGAATAAAAAAATTTGGTCAATACTTATCTGCAGCATCAAATGAACCTCAATTAGCACACAAATGAACCAAAATAAACTAAGAAATGAACCAAAATTATTTAATGATAGCATCAGAGAAAATAAGAACCAATAAGAATGTTAACAAAATGTTAGTGTTATTGGTGATGACGATAATGAAAGAGAAATATAAAGAAGAAGAAGAAGGAGAAGGCATGTAATTTGAAAAGTAATTATAACAATTTGGTTAGGCATTGTTAAGTATTTTGTTTGAATATAGAATTTTATTCTTTACACAATTGCTGGTAAGAATGCATATGGGTTGGGTTGGCTTAATTAGATTTGAACCCGACCTGAATATTTTATGGACCTATCTTAAAGATTTGAATTTGATTCTAAAATTAATTTAAAATAAATTAAGTTAAATCGAATCAAATGGATATAGTTGTCATGTTAGCATTGTTATTAACAATGTTAACTTTAAGAGTATAATTGAAATATATTTTAATATTAGGAGTAAAATTATTTCAAATTAAATATTAATAATATTTTTAAATTTTTCGAAAAAACTAAGACCAATATATATTTCTCACAGCATCCCTTAATCTGATAGGTCAAAGATTAATTTGTCGCAGATTTGAGCTCTATTTAAAGATCTGTTGCTGGCCAATAAATTATTGCAGGCACAAGGTAGGATTCGAATCCTCGACACATACTTAAGCGAACAAGTGAGCTTACTATTTTTTTTTTTTTTGCCTCTCTTCGATGTGGGGATGGGGGTTTGGGTTTATAACAGTCAAGAGCTATGAAGGGTAAAATTGTTGAAGAGGCCCAACAAGCTTCCACAGTCACAAAAGGCCTAAGCTTGGCCCAAGCTTGATGTTTTCCGCTTCTGCGGCATCGTGTTATCGGGTCTCTCCTTGAGTTATGCAACCGAGTTTAGTTGGACATAATTTTATTGACCAGTGCATCCAGCATTTTATACACGTTGTGATTCAAAATGTGTTATTTTCTACTTTGAGATGGCCTTTCAAATATGAAAGGCCCAAAAGGCCAAAACTATGAATCCTGGATTAGAAGTGAGGAAAGAAGTTACACGACCAATAAAAACAATGCTTGAGGGAAGAATATATTTAATGGATTTGGATTCTCTAAAGTTTGAATTTCACTTTAGAGAGTAAAGTGTGATCTCTCACCATTTATTTTATAGGTGAGACCAAAAATAAAAATGAGAGAGAAACTATTCAAGGGTAGAAGATCATATTTTATCTTCTAAAGTATAAATTTAAAATTTAGAGGATGCAAATTCATATTTAATTTATCTAAGTACGCTGAATTTGTTGTCACTTGTCAGTCAATTTTCTTCATTTCTTCTACCGGAAAAAAGTTAATTATGTATGCTATGTTCATTATCACTTCTTTTTAATCTCTTATAATGATTGCTTCCGAAAGTGTATTATAAATTTTATAAAATGAGAATATTGAAAACATTATACTAACAACGTATCGAATGTTCTAAAACTAAACTCGTACTCAAACAGTCAAACTACTACAACCAACATTTCATGCTCTCAGAATTAGAAAACAATTAATGCTATTGTAAAACCGTGTGTGATTAGAATTAAATCTTACTATAACTAAGTTAACAGTGTTGGAAACAATATATAATTAATTTGTACACGTTGTGGAAAACGTGGGAATAAAATTTATACTGATAACGATCTCAATATTATTCTCATTTCATTTGATACAATTTGATCATTGATTCTTTTTCCATCAAACATGGCATTTTATTTAGATTTTTCTGTAATTAAGAAGGGGAGAAAAAAAGTCAGGACAAGAAACTGGGTCGCTTGCTTCCTCTGACGTTTATTCCATTTTGGTCAGGTTGCATTGTGATATAAATTTCATATATAATCATAATTGTTAAAATCAAATCACCAAACAATCCAATCAAACGTTAGATAATTGGTAGAATGCTTTATTTTAAAATTTTAATTTAATTCATATAAAGAATTTTTTATTTCATTATTAGTAAGAAGATAGAGTTTTACTTGAAAATATCTATAAACGGTGTTTAATAGGAGGCTGAGAGCGCCATTTTGATAAAATAAGAATTCGCCTCTTTTGTATTATTTTTGACAATCTGCCACCCATAGAATGCTTTCATGGTCGACACGTGGCAATACGCCCTCTTTATATTGTGTTTTTTATATTTAAAAAAAGTTTATTTGGTTCTATAGTTTCGCAAAATTTTTAATTAGATCTCTATACTTTTTTTTTTAATTGAGTCCTTGCACTAATTTATTTTTTTAATTAGATCCCTACACTTTTTTTCTCTTTTATTTGAATCCTTACACCAATATTTTTTTTTAGTTGGGTTAATTAAGTCAATTACTATAAAGGAGGATCTAATTAAAAAAAATTGGTGTGAAGACCTAACTAAAAAAAAATATCAAAACCTAATGAAAAATTTTACAAAACTATAAAACTATAAAAACTAAGAGTAATTAAACCTTAAAAAAAATGTATCTAAAGCAATCTGTCTCGTAGAGATTGTTAACCCTAGAACCTTGCAAAACACCACAACATACAATAATAAAGCATTACACCAACAACGATTCAATATCCAAAAAATGAGCGAAAGAATAAAATGTCACAACTACCCTATCCATACATCTTCAGCTCTTCAAGATGGGTTCAAAACCCCTACTCTCTTGATATACTTGCGAGTTATTTTACAAGTGAATCCACCCTCACAAATAAATGGGGGCAAAGATAAAGATATATATTTGTCTTATTGGGATCCCCTAAATTTTTGCAAAAGGTGAAATTCATAAAATATTCTTGTATTTAAAAATTATTTTATATTATTTTATTGAAAACTATTTCTATTTTATTTTTTTTATTGTGTACATTGGTGATTTTATGTGCTTGAAAATTATGTTAAATTTATGTTTAAATTATGTTTTAATAATATGATAAATTTGATTGAATTGTATTAGATTAAATTATGATCGTAGTATTTTTTAAGTTTTAAAGATTAATATCTGTTTATGCCCTACTCCAATACTATGGTTCAGGCCTAAGTAAGCTAAAAAAGGCCCAATCCAAAGGTTGACCTTTACCGTTTACCGGACATCCTCAAAGAGGTCGGGTTCGACCTAAGCTGGCAAATAACACTTATTCAAATAAGTAGCTGCCTCATAAAATTTCTCGCCCACCTCTAGAAGAGATATCTCAACAACTCTGAGATAAAGGGACGGTTATCCACCTTCAGAAGTGGGACTACTCCAATGGTGGTTATTGGCACATCACCTATAAATACACTGACACCCCTCAAGTATCTCTAAGTTCCAATACTCTCTAAACTTGCTTACCCCCTTGCTAACTTAGGCATCAAAGTGCCACCCCCTCATTTTCTCACGTACATAACTCGGACGGCGGCTCCTAGACGTAAAGTAAGTTAGAGGCCACCTTCTTGTAACGTTTGGGCCTATCCTCCAAGCCCAATCCACCAATCTCAGGTTACCAATGTAACATTGGCACCGTTGCCGAGGACCTGGGAGATCAACTCATAATGGCGGACGACCAGAACGAGGACGGACACACTACATCGGAGTCTGAGGAAGAGCATCAAGATGCAGTCAACAATAATAGAGCCATAATATCTCTGCAAGGAGCGGATAGACAACATATAGAAGGTCCCTCAGGTGTGCAAGACTCAAGAAGAATCCCTCTGAAGTGCACGAACCAGAGAAGGAGGGACAACCTCACTCCGCCGATCTCATGGGGCTGCTACACGGCCACCAAGGGCGGCTAGAACAGCTGGAACAAGAATTGGAACGACAGCAAGAAGCGAAAAAAAACCTAGGGAGAGAGGTTGAGCGACGATAAGGGCTTAAAGAAAAGCTCTTAAAATTAGAATCCAATCTCCGAGGTAGGAGCTCTCGCGTTGACCGAGAAGATACCCCATTGGGAGGAGAAGATTCGTCCAGTGAAGACATCATGAGGGCAAAAGTCCCAAGGAACTTCAAAAGCCCTGACATGGATCTGTACGATGGGACTATCGACCCGAAACACCACCTCAACAACTTTAAGAATCAGATGTATCTAGCCGACGCCTCTGATGCTACCCACTGCAAAGCCTTTCCAACGACTTTGACAAAGACGGCGATGAAGTGGTTCGATAGCCTCCCCCCCAGGTCGGTCACCAGCTTCGACGACCTCTCGCGTAAATTTCTTATGCGATTTTCAATTCAAAAAGACAAAGTCAAGCATGCGCCTAGTCTACTGGGAGTAAAACAGGAGGTCGGAGAACTCCTGAGAGACTACATGGAGAGGTTCAACAAAGCATGCTTGAAAATTCAGGTTCTGCCCACGGAAGCAGTGATCATGGGCCTAGTAAATGGACTCCGAGAAGGACCATTCTCTCAGTCCATCTCGAAAAGACATCTGACTTCTTTAAGCGATGTACAAGAAAGAGCTGAAAAGTACATCAACACGGAGGAGAATGCCAGATTATGGGAACTGAGCTGGTGATCCAGGCACCCTCACTCATCAAGGGAGAAGGAGAGGGAACCCAAGAAGAAAGAAGAAGTTGGGTCTGAAAGGCCCAGAAGATATTATTCTTACACTCCCCTACGAGTTTCCCTAGTCGATATTTACAGAAAAATTTGTCACACTGAAAAGGTACCTCCCCCTTGGCCTATCAAGAACAAGAAGGGGGGAAGTTGTAGCGAATACTATGAATATCACAAGTTATATGGGCACTCTACCAATGATTGTGATAGAAAAGCTCGCCAGAGAAGGTCGGCTTGACAGATATCTCATGGAAAGGTCAGACAATCATGGAAAAAGGAAATGAGATGAGAAAGATCGGAGAGATCCGCCACTACGAACTCCGGAATGACATATATATATGATCTTAGGAGGGTTTCCTGGAGGAGAGGACTCAAAGTCATCTCGTAAAAGACATCTGAAGGAAGTTTACCAGGTCGGGAGAGAACTACCTGACCTCCCAACCATCTGTTTCATCAAAGAAGACAGGCAGGGTATTGTTTCCGAACATGACGATCCGGTGGTAATTACCATGATTCTCGCGAACGCTCATCTACACAGAACCCTAGTGGATCAGGGGAGCTCGGCAGACATCCTGTTCAAACCAGCATTTGACAAGTTGGGATTAGACGAAAAGGAGCTAAGGGCATACCTTGACACCCTCTTTGGACTGGGGGATACACCAATAAAACTACTGGGATTCATACCCCTACATACCACTTTTGGAAAGGGAATGAAATCCAAAACTCTAAGCATCGAATTTATTGTCGTCGATGTGGGCTTGGCCTATAATGCCTTGATAGCTAGAACGACCCTAAATCGGCTTGGAACAGTGGTATCTACCCCCCATCTTTGCATGAAATTCCCAACACCAGAGGAAATTACAACCGTCAGGGGAGATCAGAAGCTGGCGAGAAAGTGTTACAACAAAAGCCTAAACCTGAGGGGTAAAGGCAAGGAGGTGAAGACTATTGAGCTCGGAGGCATCTGAGTTAAGGAAGAATTGCGACCACAGCCCGGAAGAAAGACTGAAGAAGTACAGATCGGGCAAGAGGACGGGAAGACTACCAATATAGGAGCCAATTTGAAGCAGAAGCTGATAAGGCTCCTACAAGAAAATTTTGACTTCTTCGCCTAGAAAGCTTCCGACATGCTCGGGATAGATCCCGAGCTCATGACGCATAAATTGTCGATATATCCAGGGTCCCGACCTATCCAACAGAGAAGACAGAAGCTCGGTCCTGAACGGGCTCAAGTGGTCAAAGAACCAATACAAGCCCTCTTAGAGGCCGGCTTTATCAGAGAAGTCAAGTATCCAGCCTGGCTAGCAAATGTGGTGCTAGTAAAAAAGCAGAACGGCAAGTGGAGGATGTGCGTCGACTACACCGACTTGAATAAGGCGTGTCCAAAAGACCCATATCCTCTTCCAAATATTGATACCCTGGTAGACTCTAGCTCGGGATATCAATACTTGTCATTCATGGATGCGTACTCGAGATATAATCAAATCCCGATGTACAGACCAGATCCGGAAAAAACATCTTTTATCACTCCTAGAGCGAATTACTGCTATGTGGTCATGCCCTTCGGATTGAAAAATGCAGGAACCACATACCAAAGGTTGATGAACAAGGTGTTTGAACCTCACCTTGGGAGTTTAATGGAGGTATATGTGGATGACATGTTAATAAAAACCAAGGATGAGGCTAACCTCCCGACCGACCTCTCGCAAGTCTTCAACACCATAAGGACGTACGGGGCGAGATTGAATCCTTTAAAGTACACCTTTGCAGTGGAGGCTGGAAAATTTCTAGGGTTTATGCTAACACAAATAGGGATTGAAGCTAACCCCAATAAGTGTAGAGCAGTTCTGGAAATGAAGAGCCCGACCTGTTTAAGGGAGGTCAAGCAGTTGAATAGCCGACTTGCAACTCTCTCCAGATTTCTAGCAGGATCAGCATTGAGATCCCTACCACTTTTTTTCCTACTAAGAAAAGGATGCCAGTTCGAATGGACTCCTGAATGCAAGAAGCTTTCTAGGAGTTCAAAAGATTTTTGAGCCAACCTCCCGTTCTGACTCGACTCAAAATCGGGGAATAACTCGTCCTATATTTATCTGTAGTTGAAAAGGCGATGGCGTCAGCATTGATACGGGAGGATGAGGTCGGACATCATCCTGTATACTTTACTAGCAAAGTTCTACAAGGCCCCGAGTTAAGATACCAAAAACTCGAGAAGTTTGCGTATGCCTTAATAGTGGCATGTCGAAGGTTACGGCCTTATTTTCAAACTCATACAATAAAAGTTCGAATGAACCAACTCATGAAGAAAATTCTTCTAAAAATAGACATTACGGGCAGAATGGTTCAATGGGCTATAAAACTATCCGAGTTTGACCTAAAGAATGAAACTCGGATAGCAATTAAAGCCCAGTGCCTGACCGACTTCATGGCGAAAAATACAAGAGATCAAGAGGAGGCCTCCACAACTTGGGAGTTGTATGTGGACGGCTCTTCCAATAAAGTCGAAAGTGGCGCATTCATAATACTGGTCAACTAAGAAGGAACCCAAATGGAAGTCTCCTTGAAATTTGAATTTCCAGCCTTCAACAATCAGGTAGAATATGAATCCTTGATTGTCGGGTTGAAGCTAGCAGAAGAAGTCAGTGCAACTAAAGTAATGGTCTTTAGTGACTCTCAAGTGGTGACTTCTCAAATCAACGGAGAGTATCAGGCTAAAGACCCTAATATGAAAAGGTACTTAGACAAAACTTTGGAGTATCTTAGGCGATTCTCAGAGACCGAGGTCAAACACATAACTCGGGATCTTAACAGCAGAGCAGATGCCCTCTCCAAGTTAGCAAGTACCAAGCCAGGGGAAAATAACAGAAGCCTGATCCAGAAAACTCTCTAAGAGCCCTCTGTCACAAAAACAGAGGCTAAACAAGATGTCTTAGAGGTATCCAGCTTGGACCTTGGGTGGATGACCCCATTAATCGAATACATAAAGTTCGACACCCTACCCAAAGAAGAAAAAGAAGCCAAGAAAATCCGAAGGGAGGCACAAAATTACACCTTGGTGAAAAATATCCTCTATAGAAGAGGAATATCCACACCATTGCTGAAGTACATCCTGACCTCAAGGACGACAGAAGTTTTGGAAGAGGTGTACAATGGTATCTGTGGAAACCATCTCGGAACAAGGTCTTTAGCCACGAAATTTATCCGAACCGGGTTCTACTGGCCGACCTTGCAGAAGGATGCTACCGAATTCGTGAAGAAATTCTAGCCATGCCAAATGCATGCTAACTTTCATGTCGCTCCCCCCCGAAGAACTTATAAGCATAACTTCTCCATGGCCTTTTGCAAAATGGGGATTAGACCTACTCAGACCTTTTTCTGAAGCGCTTGGACAAGTAAGATACCTCATAGTGGGAGTAGACTACTTCACAAAATGGATCGAAGGAAAGCCCTTAGCCACCATCACGGCTCAGAGAAGTCAGAAGTTCCTCTACAAGAATATCATTACCAGGTATGGAATTTCCCATTGCATCATGACGGATAATGGTACCCAGTTCACTGACTCTACATTTAGAAACTTGGTAGCCAGTATAAAGATCAAGCACCATTTCACCTCGGTTGAACACCCACAAGCAAATGGGCAAACTGAGGCAGCCAATAAAGTCATACTAGCTGGATTGAAGAAAAGGCTTCAAGATGCAAATGGGGTTCGGGTCAAGGAGCTCCCTCAAGTGTTCTGGGCCTATTGAACCACACCTCAATCAACTACTAGAGAAACACCCTTCCGACTTGCTTATGGCATAGAACTATGATACTAGTTGAAGTCAATGAGCAAAGTCCAAGAGTGAGGTTCTATGATGAGGTCGGCAATATTAGGGCACATAGAGAAGAAATCAAACTACTCCCTGAAGTCCGAAAATAAGCCCAAATAAGGGAAGCAGCACTAAAGAAAAGGATGACGAATAGGTACAACAAGAAAGTCATTCGTAGAAGTTTCGCCTCAGACGACTTGGTCTTGATTAGAAATGACATCGGCGTAAACAAGTCAAGTGAAGGAAAGCTCGCTGCCAATTGGAATAGACCATATAGAATAATTGAAATACTCGAAAAAGGGTATTACAAAGTATACGACTTGGATGGTACTGAGCTCCCCAGGTCGTCGCATGCCTGCAACATGAGGAGGTATTATAGCTAGAAGCGAACTCCGCTCCCTGATAAACATTTATTTATAAGAGTTATTTCCACCAACCAATAAACATTTACTTTATCTCTTCATAATTCTGTTATTATTATTATTCTACGAAACGCGCCGATTTAAGCTCTAAAAAGCGTGAAAATCCCTTGACCAACCTGAATGGTTGGTGAGATAAAACGACGAGACACAAGTCGGCGTAAAGAGGTTATAAAAGATGATCATGATAACTCGAAAATAATATCGCTAACGACTCACAAGTCGGAAAAGCCCGAGAAAAAACAAAATGCATCGCAAAAATGGCCTAAGTTATGGAAACAATTCAATAAGCAAAATTGAATATGTGAAGTCGAAATAATGGAACATGAAAGAAATACGAAAAAGGATAGAAGTGAAGGTTTTCTCGAAATGACTCCGCAAAAAGTTTTTGAAAAAGTTTTTGGATCATGGTGAAATTATCTAATAGTCCATATGATGAAAAGCTTTCTTTGCAAACTTGGAAAATCAGAAAAGGTTTTTCAACAAAAGCCTTATAAAGTTGAAAGATCATTCAATAAAAATTATTTTTCGTCAAGCATAAAAAACGCCCGCAAACATACTTAATCAAAATATTTTGTTAAAAGGTCCTTAACCAAAAAAGGACCAGCGAAAAATATAAATTTTATTAATGACCCTATTAAGGGACAAGTGTCAGAAACACATGAAACAAACATATAAAAACAAATTGTTCAAAAAGGGCCCACAAGTTGGGCCCTAGTAGCTAGAAATCATTGGAAACCGAGAAGAGGGTTGGAGTCATCAACAGGAGTGGAACTCAGGTCTATTGCAAGAGTCGGAGGGGTCGGAGGGATCTCTTCGGTGGCAGAAGTCGGAGCTTTAGCTGGTTGAGAAGAAGAACTCGGCAGGAATCTTTCCAGTTGCTCTACCTCGCGAGGAGGAGGCTCAACAATACGCTGCCCATGAGTCTTCAACTCGGAATCGGTCTCAGGATGAGGAGGGGAAATAATTGCCCCATCAATGACGACTTTCCCGGGATGGAAGGGTGAAAGGTCCAAGTCAAGAGCGATAACTCCGACTTGTTCCTTGAACACCCTAAAAGCCTCCTCCGAGCTCTCAACAACAGAATCCTCAAGGTCCTGATAGGCCTCCCGATTCAACTCCAGCTGCTTCTGCAGATCAATATTCTCAGAAAAAAACCTAACATAATTTTGCTCCGCCTTCTCCTTCAACCCCATAGCCAGGGCATATTAGTCCATTAATTTTTCTCTCTCTCCTGGAGTTGGGTAAGCTCCTCCTTTAACCAGGAATTCTCCCCCTGGAGTCTCTTCTCCTCTTCTTGATACAGGACAATCCTCCATTGAAGGTCCTCTATGGATTTTTGAAAAGAACTCAAGGGAGTTTTGTCGAGTATATCAAGAAGGGCAATACATACCCCAGCCGTCCGAATTTCCCCCCGTGCAAGAATCTGAAGATGGTTTTGTAAGGAAGCATCATCCATGGAGATTTGGCTAAAAGGAAGGATATGCTTCTTTGCGAACTTCGGACCATCGAAGTTGGCCTCTCCAGCAGTGAAAGAACCAGTCTCTGAGGTCTTTCGCTTCTTCTTTTCAGGCTCAGCGGAGGGCAGAACGGGTGGAACAAGGGCAAGAGGGGAAAGAGAAGAAGTAGTAGTAGGATTTACCAAAATCGGCTTGGAAGAAAAGGTCCCCAAGCTTGATCCAGGGGAGGAGAGAATCCTGGAAGCTCTGACTTTCTGGGAATCAGCTCGGGCACGGGCCTTCCTCTTGGCCTTCTGGACCTTTTGATAAGCAGTGTTTGACCCACTTTTCACCATTCCTGAAAGAAAGAATAAAAGTTGATTAGCCTACAAATCGAAAAGGAATACATAGCAAGTCGGGATACATCAAAAGCAACCACAAAGAAACAAAAGCTACCTAGCTCAGTTTGGACGAAACTCGGAGGGCCAATGAAGAATTTCTTAGTATCCAGATTTGGAGCTCTCCCCCAGGCCTCTTGAAAAAACCTAACAACGGCATCTTCTACCTCATCCAAGTCATCTAGGTCATATTTATCTACGGGGGAGGCCTCCGACCAGTAAAGAAGAAATCGGGGCTCGTTATTCTCGTTTAGGAAAAAAGGATGATGGTCCTCTACAGCTTGAACCTTGAAGAAAAAATTTTTGAAGCCATGAAATGACTCATAAAAAATGGAGAACACCTTCCGATCCTGAATAGCTCAAAAAGATACCCATTGCTGTGTGTTTTGCTTACTAAAGGTCAGGTAAGGTGGAAGAGATAGAAAAAGATTTTTAAGGAAGTCGGAAAGTCAAGCTCTTGGCTGACAAGTTGGTAAATCTTCAGGAAACCCCAGGAATTAGGATGGAGTTGGGTAGGAACAACTCAGCAGTGGGACAAAACTTCCATTTTAAAATCAGAAAAAGGAAGGGAAACTCGCAAACGAGTGAAAAGGCAGTCGTACATAAAAAAGAAGTGGGACTCAGAATCATTAATCCTCCCACAACAAATCCGATCCTCAGAATCGGGGGCCACTAGTTCATACTTTGGTTCGTCAGCCTTAAGACTACAAATTCTATGATGGGCACGAAGCTCGGTTATAAAGTCAGTATTCACTAGAGATTTTTTAATAAGTACGGAATCATCTACCCATCTCAAGAGGATCTCAGGGATACGAGAAGACATTTTTCAGCAATGAGGGAGTGTATATAAAAGTAATAAAACCTACAAGAAAAAATAAAATCATAAAAAAACAGGACCCCAAAGACAAGACAGTTTCTTCCAAAACAAATAAGGAAAAGAATCACTAGGCAACAAAAAAAGCGATTTTTGTAAAGTAAACATGCAAAAATTCTAAAGCTTCGCACTACAAATAAAGGAACGATAACGGCATAAAACTCCCCTCAAACACACAAGTACACCAAGAAGAAATAAAGAAAGCACTACACGAGTAATAGAGGAAGATAAAGAAGAACCAACCTTCTTTGTAGAATCAAAGAGAAGCATTCACGGAAAAAGAAAACGGTGAAGCACCCGCGAACGAAAGATCAAAGGGAGTCTTGAGTAAAAAAGCGAAAGAGAAGACGAAAAAAACAAAGAAAGAAGAGGGAAAAGTATTTATAATGTACTAGGGGCATAACAGTAAAACGACGTTGTCATTAAAAAACACGCCGTTACCAATGTAACTGCCCCCACGTGTAAATGCAGACCCCTAACAGACGCGACGTTTGATTAGACACGACGGTTGGGAAATTCAAAATCACATCGGTTTTAAAATCACGTCGGTTTTCCGACTTGCATATAGCTGGGTACAATTAATACTCGGATCCCACTCATACCTAAGAGATTGGACCCGAGTAGGGGCACTGTTCATGCCCTGACCCAATACTATGGTCTAGGTCTAAGTAAGCCAAAAAAGGCTCAATCCAAAGGTTGGCTTTTACCGCTTACCCGACCTCCTCAAAAAGGTCAGGTTCGACCTAAGCTGGCAGATAACACTTATTCAAATAAGTAACTGCCCCCTAAAATTTTTGGCCCACTTCTAGAAGAGATATCTCAGCAACCCTAAGATAAAGGGACAATTATTCACCTTCAAAAGAGGGATTACTCCAACGGTGGTTATTGGCACATCACCTATAAATACACTGACACCCCTTAGATATTTCTAAGTTTCAATACTATCTAAATCTGCTTACCCTCTTGCTAACTTAGGCATCGTAGTGTCTTTGCAGGTATTACTCCCTCATTTTCTCACGTATATAACTCAGACGGCGGCTCCTAGATGTGAAGTCAGAGGCCACCTTCTTCTAACGTTTGGGCCTATACTTCAAGCATAATCTACCAATTTCAGATTAGCCACATAACAATATCCATATATAGATGTAAGTATCTAATTTTCACGTAAAGAACTAAACGGAGACGAACAACGAAAATAGAACGGAGATGAAAAGTATTTTTCTAAATTAAGACTGAAGACAGTTTTATTAATACTTAATGTTTAAAATGTGGTTTAAATAAAAATTGTACGACATCTACAATATTTATTTCACTTTTAAAAATACATTACGAAGAAACTTATTTATATATTTCCATGAAAATTAAAGGAATGGTGAAAACTTTTCCCACCTAAAGATTAGAAAAGAAAAGAAAAATGATGGCAACTATGTTATATTCCTATCTCTGTAATCAATATAAATTAAATTTTATATATTATTCACCATGAAGTATCAACTATTTCCTTTAGATATAAAATTTGTTTTTCCTTTTCTGGTTTTTTCCCGTCCATTGTGTTAAAATTGGTGTATTTATACCAAAAATATTGCTGTTTTGCTAGTATAATCCCACACGATATCTGGGACTATGTTAGTACTTCCACTCCTTCGGCCCTTTTTGGTGCTGCTGATGTTCCCAAGCCACACGCAGATGCGAAATCAAAGTCTCCATATTTTCAAATTTACCTTATTTCATTCAACTATGTATAATCAAAAAGTGGGTGTGTGAAAGAAAAAATATGTATGAGCACAGGGTAGAAAGTAGTGGCATGCATGCTACTTGCGGCTACACTTCTTCTGTGATGGATGCTACGTACTACGCAGAACCCGCATGTCCAAACGTGTCTCCATTTTTATTGGGTGCATTGCTGCGATTGCAAAATCCTATCCACTCCCTTTTGGTCTGTGTGATCGTACACAAAGAGCCTATGTTATCCGATATTCAAGTGACAATGGATACATGTGGGACAAGTCTTATGTGTCTTCGCCTTATTTCTATCATTACTTCCTGTTTAATTGTTCTTGCGAGAAAATTGGATATTTGCGGATATTCATATGTATTACACTAAACACAAAATTATAATATAATTTAATAAAATTTAACATATAATATCACAATTTAACATAATTCAACATACATTAAAAACAACCAATGAGTTATAACTCAAATTACATAATCTCTTCATACTTATTTAAGAGATTGTGAGTTCGAGTCTTCCTATCTTTAATAAAAAAAAATACATTAAAAACAAAGACTTAAAACTAATATTTTTCTATTTTTATTTTTACAAACAACAACACAACCTCTTATAAAAACAAAAGAAACACTTCCGATTTCAAATATTTATTACTTTAAAATAATACAAATTTTCTATTAAAAAATCTATCAAATAATAATAAAAATTAATTTTGTGGTAATTTTATTTATATTTTGTGAAAGTTTTAAACCTCCGTAAACTATTAATAAGTTTGTTTTTGAAAAATACCTTCACCGATGGTGGTTAAATGAAGGAAACTTATGGATAAAAATGATGTCGCAAAAAAAAGTAATTGTAGTACAAATACCTTTTAAAAGAAAAAAATAACATCGAATAAGAAATGAAAAAAGAGAACTTTAATGTTGATAATATTGGTACTGATGATTAGGACGGTAGAGGAGATAATGATGATGATAAAGCAATAAAAAATAATAGAAGTAGAAGCGATAATAATGAGGATGAAGAAGGTAATGGTACTAGTGGTAGTAATGGGTTATATTATTGAAAATAATTTTGTGGAGGTTTAAAACCCCCATAAAATATAAATAAAACCCCCACAAAACTAATTTTTATTATTATTTAAATAATTTTTTTAACAGAGGAATCGTATTATCTCAAAATAAAAAGGTTGAGGGTCGAAGTGTCCTTTTTTTTGGACAGGGATCGCTTTGTCCTTCATGAAAATGGACAAGGACCGAATTGGGTGTTTACTCGTTTTATTTTTCAAAAACCTTTTGGCCACACTTTAAAGCGTGCCAAAAGAGTGCCAGGATATGGCCACTAGGGGTGTTCATGGGCCGGGTGAAATCGGGTTTGATGTGACTCAGACCCAACCCGAAATGTATACCGGGCCTATTTGTTAGACCCGAACCCAGCCCTAAATTCGATGAAACCCAAACACTTTCGGGCCACGATTATACCGGATGAAAAGCGGGTCGTTAACATTACATTACCTTAATATCTTCTTGTAAGCTAGCATGTGAAAATATCCAAATTTCTAAAACTCCAACCATTATTTGACATGGTAAAATTCACTTAGAAAAATATAACAAGAACCAACCCTTCTCTAAAATTAAAGCATAACCACAATCAATACTAATATTGTCTAATAACATCAAATATTTAAATCAATATAAATAACAAAATATTATGCATTAGTCTAAACTATAAAAGTGTTGTCTTGTTTAAAATATAATTAAATAAATAAGCCACATTTTTAAGTAAAGTATTTTTATAAAAAATATTTTTACTATTTTTATTTGAATAATTATCTTAAAATTAACTACCAAATCAATTACTAATATTG
>NC_029791.2:39697697-39698195 GCF_000816755.2 Arachis ipaensis
TAGTATGTAGAGTTTTAAATCGCACAAAATTATTTTTAACAATAAAACTAATTATTACTACTATTACTATCACTTTTTTTACCCTCATCATTATTATCATTATTATCTTTTAACACCATTAACATTACCATTCATTTTTCATTTCTTGTATGATATTGTTTTTTTCTTTTAAAAAGTCTTTGTACTGCAAATAGTAATTGTAAAATTTTTTCTAAAGATAATATAAATTTATAAACCATTTAATTAAAACATATTTAGAATATTTATGCTAATTTAAATTAAAAAATTATGATATAATTAATGTGTATATTATGAATGAAGAATAAAAATATAAGTAAAAAGGATCCAGCAAAATATCGTGAAATTAGTTAAAGGACTTATATTGTTGAATAAAAATAGTCTATATCCAAAATATCTAAGAATATTACCTTAATTTTTGATATTATATATTTTAAGTCATTTTAACTGTTAGAATTTTTTTGAATAGTAACAATTAGA
>NC_029791.2:39699314-39700366 GCF_000816755.2 Arachis ipaensis
TAGTATGTAGAGTTTTAAATCGCACAAAATTATTTTTAACAATAAAACTAATTATTACTACTATTACTATCACTTTTTTTACCCTCATCATTATTATCATTATTATCTTTTAACACCATTAACATTACCATTCATTTTTCATTTCTTGTATGATATTGTTTTTTTCTTTTAAAAAGTCTTTGTACTGCAAATAGTAATTGTAAAATTTTTTCTAAAGATAATATAAATTTATAAACCATTTAATTAAAACATATTTAGAATATTTATGCTAATTTAAATTAAAAAATTATGATATAATTAATTTGTATATTATGATTGAAGAATAAAAATATAAGTAAAAAGGATCCAGCAAAATATCGTGAAATTAGTTAAAGGACTTATATTGTTGAATAAAAATAGTCTATATCCAAAATATCTAAGAATATTACCTTAATTTTTGATATTATATATTTTAAGTCATTTTAATTGTTAGAATTTTTTTGAATAGTAACAATTAGATAATAGTATCATTTAAATTTTAAAATAACCTATAAAATAATAGAAGTTCAAATATTAAATCTATACCCTTTAAAGAAATTATAAAAAAAAAAAAATCAAAGTCAACTAAATTCTATTGAATTACTTATTTATTCTTATTTATTATTTGCTTTTGCACGGCATGATGAGAGTTGGGTAGCGGGTTAATTATGATAAGAATGTATAATCGGAAAGGAAGCAGAAGAAGCACTAATTAAATATGCCATAGTTTGACTGAGAAGAGGTGAGTTTTCATGGAAGGACGAGCCATCCATCCAAGCGTGCAGCATTGCATGCGCCCAATAAATGCACAGCATGGTTTATGTACACATCACACTCAGATTACCATTAAATCATGTTGTAGGTGCGTGCAGCCTCACCAGACGCAAGAGATAGAAAGAGGTGTGAAAAAAGAAATGTTAAAGTACCCTAAGAATTTATTATTTTTAAGTTATTAATTTATTTTTTTAGTTTAATAATTTAATAATATATTTTAATTTATATTTTTAAATATTAATAATAAAAAATAAATTTTT
>NC_029791.2:39700460-39724635 GCF_000816755.2 Arachis ipaensis
AGATAGGAATAGAAAAAGGGAGAGAGATAGATGAGAGAATTTAAGAATATTGGAGTTTATTAATTTTGGAAGAAAATATTTTTTCTCAATTTGAATAAGAGAATGTCATGTATGTGACATATTTGGTTATTAAATTAGATAATAATATATAAATATATCAGAATTATATATAGAGTGAGAAGGGTAGAGAGAAATATAAAAAAGAAAGAGAGGTAGATGAGAGAATTTAGGGAGTTTATTAATTTTAGAAGAAAAAAAATATTTTCTCTCAATTTTAATAAGAGAGTGTCATGTGACACATTTTAGTTATTAAATTAGTTAGTAATATATAAATAATATAGCTATATTTTAATTTTAATATTTTAATTTTAATTTGAATGTAATTAGAGAATGCCATGTTGTATATTTTAATTGTCAAATTCGCAATAATCATTGATAATAATATATAGGGATAAGTACTGTTTTGGTACCTAATGTTTAGGATCAAAATCAAAATAGTTCCTAACCTAATTTTTTATTTAAAATCGTCCCTAATGTTTTATTTGGCATTAAAATCATCCTTTCTAATAAATATTTTTCTAAATGACAAACATACCCTTTTTCCTTTTTCAGTTTCGCGCGAAACTCTTCATATCTTCATTTGTATCTAAACCCTCAACATTAACCAAAATATTTTAGAAACCAATGTGAGTGCTTCATGCCCTAACCCAGAATCGAAAACGACGGAGGCTGTTCTTGGAGAGAAGAGAGCGAGTGAGTTTAATATAAAATAATATATTGTTTTTTTTTTCCTCTTTATTTCTTTTTCAGATTTCACGCTCAAAGTCTCTCATCTCTGATTTATTCATTCATGCATTATTCAGGCGTGCCCTTGCAGAACCGTGACCCATTACAATCGGACGCATTGGCATTTTTGGCAGAACCACTGCTGCAACGTAACTACCTTATGCCCATGCGCTTCTCAATTAATGTTCATCTTTAAGTTCTATTTTTCGTTCTTTTTCTTATTAGTAAAGTTGTTGCTTACAACTCCAATTTGAACCTGAGAACATTTTTTTTTATATTGAATTATTAGGTGTGAGATCTCCAACGACGAACCAAATTATATGTTATATATTGTTATAAACATTTATAAAATATCAATGATGTTTTGTCGTTTAATAATTTAATTTTAATATTTTAATTTTAGTTTTAATATAATTAAAGAATGTCATGTTACACATTTTGATTGTCAAATTTATAATTATTCATTGATAATGATAATGATATATAAAAGAGATAGAGTGGTTGAAAGAATGAAAGGGATAGATAAAGAGAGGGGTAGGAGGGGAGAACTCTTTAATTTTGGAGGGAAAGATTTGATTTCAATTGTAATGAGAGAATGACATGTGACATATTTTGGTTGTAAAATTAGTAGGGATGAGGGAAGAACTCTTTAATTTTGGAGGGAGAGATTTGATTTTAATTATAATGAGGGAGTGACATATGACACATTTTGATTGTAAAATTAGTAGGAAGGAGGATAGAACTCTTTAATTTTGGAGGAAAAATTTGATTTCAATTGTAATGAGTGAGGCATATACTTAATGGTGTGATGAGATCGGTGATGAGAATTGGGTTTTGGCATTTGACGAGACTCATCGTTGGAGTCATATGATGACGATTCCATTAGAGTGCATAAATTTGGTCCTTAAGGGTGTTTGCAACCTTCCTGTGACTGCTATTGTAAACCCCGAGTAATTAATAAATAGTTAACTAATAAATTAATTTTTATTTAAAGAAATTAGGAAATTAAATTTAATAAGTTAGAAGGGTAGAAATAATTAATATATGAATTTTGACACTAATTTTAAATTTTTTGACCCAAAAATAGGCTAACGGGCCAAACCGGTTGAACCGAGCTCATATTGGATCCAAGGCCCAACTCAAATCAGCCTCATTTATGCATGCAAAGCCCCTTTCATAGAGAGAAAGAGAGAACACGGTGAGAGAGTAAGAGAGAGCTTAGGTTGGATGTTACTATTCACTTCCAACTTCAATCCATCATATCTTTCAATTCGAAGCTCTCACCTCAGAATTCTCTACAAAATTCACCCAAAAATTTGGTAAGAAAATGTTTTCTTACCCAGCTCTTCCCTTTTTAGTTTCGAAAATCTTAGGTTTTGATATTGAGAAATTGAATGATTTTGATGGTTTAGGTGAACTCTAGTAGCGGATAATTGATGAACGATTTTTATGCCGGTGTAGAATTTATCAATGAATCCAATCGTAGTATAGTCTAAATCGACACGTAATTCCTCTTCAAACAATCTAAAATCAATAACCAAGAGTATGACTCCCGAGTCATTCTCCCTAGGAATGCTCCAAGATGTACATTGTTGATTAGAACGTGTTTTGGTGTTTGGAGTTTCATATAAGAAAAGAACAAGCTAGTGATGTGAATGAAAAATCAAATGATATAAAAGTCTTGGCTAGAAGCGAGAATTGGACTTCCTATCATCATTATTTCTATCAATTGTAATCACAATTAGTTATTGCTTCACTTAGTTAACCTATAATATGAAGGAAAGTCAAGTGAAAGTAATCAATTTGGATTCACAAGTCCTAGCCTAACTCTAGGGAAGTCTAGCTTTAGTGACATGCAAATCAATTAGCAAGTTCCAATTGATAATCAACAAAAGATATTAATAATTCAAGTGTCTCCAATGTCTTAACTTCTAAGCTAAGTAAGAAAAGTCTACTCCATAGTTAAAGTTGACATTTTATCAAACACTTGGAGAGCAATGAGAGACATTGTAAAATTGAGAATACAAGAAAACTCAAAGATACAAGAGATCAACAACAATCAAACAATTGAAGGCTAAGAACTTGAATTACCTCAATGTATCAATGGAATTAGAAGTAACAACATCCAAAAGCTAAAATCCACAAGTAACTTGAACAACAAGAGCTAATTTGAGAGTATGAGAATCTAGATCTACAATTGGAAGCAAAGTAGAAGAGAATTGACAATAGATCTCACCAAATTTAACAAGAGAATTCCAAATTTAAGAGGCTAAACCCTAGAGAGAAGCTAGAGAGACGGTAGACTTTCTTTCTCTAAAAACGTAACTTCCAACTAAAAATATCTAAAATTGAGTCAATAGATGCGGATCTCCTCAATCTTTGGTCTTCTTATGCCTTTTTCCGCCAGAATTCTACTCCAAACAAGGTCTGTAACTGCCCTGAAATCGCTGGCTGGTCACGTTTTCTCTTTAAAAGTCACGTGCGGCATCGACGCGTACACGCACAGCACGCGCACGCGTCCTTGGAGCTTTACAATCCACGAGCACGCGTTAGGCGTGCGTGCGCGTCCCTGAGGATCTGGCCTAGCCATGAAGATGTGCCCGCTCTGGCTTTGGCTTCTTCGTGCCGGCTTGGTGGCATGCATCCACGCGTACGCGCAAGGCACGCGTACGCGTCGCTGCTCAAGCTTCAAACTTCATTTTCAATGCTACTTCCCTTCATGCATGCTTCCTTCCTTTCCTCTAGACTATCCCTGCTCTATAAGCTCTGAAATCACTTAACAAACGGATCACGACATCGAATGGTAATGGAGGATGATTAAAATACATCAACTTTAATGTAAAATAAGCATGTTTTCATCCATGAGGCAAAGTTGGGAAAGGAGCACAAAATCATGCATTTTTATATGAATAAGTGTGAAAGATCATTGATAAAGCCCTCAAAACTCATACAAGATAAACCCTAAAAACGGGGTTTATCAGTAATCACTGAGTTTTACCCGTTTGACTCGTCGGTAAAAATTCTAAACCCTTGTGGTTATTCAATTATGTGAACTCTAGTTATTAATTTGGTGAATTTCATGGAAATAGATGAAATTATGTTGAATTTGGTGTTGAATTGGAAAATTGGATCTTGATGGAATTGATTTGGAATTTTGGAAGCTTGAAGTTCGGTGTTTTGATCTTAGGAAGAAATCTGCCAAGGTGTGGTTTTGGTTTCTCTTAGATAATATATAATGTCACATGAAAACATAGGATAATATATAATGTCACATGGAAATAGATGAAATTATGTTGAATTTGGTGTTGAATTGGCAAATTGGATCTTGAAGGAATTGATTTGGAATTTTGGAAGCTTGAAGTTCGGTGTTTTGATCTTAGGAAGAAATCGGCCAATGTATGATTTTGGTTTCTCTTAGATAATATATAATGTCACATGAAAATTTAGGATAGTTGACCGTAGGATAAGTTGAATATGTGAATTGTTAATGTTTAAGTAAATAAAGGTGATGAACGTAGAGTTTAATGTGTGTTGTATTTGGAGCTTGTTGGTTGTTATTGATGAATTCACATGTTGAGAGGATGGTGGGGGTGATTGTGATGTATGTAAATTTGGCATATGGGATTGTGTATGAAGGGTATGTGAGTTGTATGCATTGGATTTATGATTTTTTATGAGAATATGAGTTTATATGTAAAATTATGATGTTGATGAGTATAAATAATGATGATTAATGATGTGTTAAGGGTGGATGGTGAATTGTGTGGTGTAGCTTGAATTGATGAAATTATCATGTATATGTATGAATGTGGAGAATATGATGTTGGGTTGATAATGAAATGTTAATATTTTAGGTAATTAAATGAGTGATGGGTTGATGTTTGGTAAGTTATGATATGGCTTGAGATGGTTTTGATTAGGATTTGGTTGGTTTTGGAATGAGAATTTGGAAAGAATAGAGGTTTTGGTATTTTTAGTAAAAGAGAATTTTTTACCAACTTCACAGTCTATAACTTGGCTTCTGGACCCCCAATTTATGTGAAACTTATTTTAAATAAAAATTGGGTCCGTAAAGTTTATTCCGTTCAAAGAACGGATGAAAAATCATTTAAAACGAAAGAGTTATGCATGTTTGAAGTATGGTGTCGAATTTTGAAATTCTGTAACTTAGCAGCTTTTTTAGAGAAAAGGGGGAGTCACGTACGCTAGCATGCACATGCAATGCGAGAGATGCTCACTGCCTTGATATCTCGTGTACGCGACATGATCTCGCGTACGCGGACCTGTTAATCCAAACGCTCGTGTATGCGGGCGGTACATGACGCGAGCACTTCCTCCTGTTTTGCAATCTCTCGTATGCGGACATAGCCTTGAGTATGTGAGCCCTCTGTTTTAGCCAAAAATAAAATTTTTTGAGTGTTAAGTCAATCCTCTATCTTTCCAAACTTCCCTTACACTTGTTTAAGATCCATTAGCGAGCTCTTAAGCCTTAGAACGACGGTGAGTATGTCAAATAAGTTGAGAGGATTTTGGAAAGGATTTTGTGAAGTGATAACAGAATTAATAAAGTGTTGGTGACATTGAGTGAGAAGAGATTGATTAAGATGACGAATGTAGTGATGACTTACAATTAAATGAGATATGAATTGGAATGATATTGTGAATGAAGTTGAGAGTGAAAGTGACTATGATTGAGATATATGTGACCGGGTAATAGGCAGTGGTGTTGTCCACTTGCTCTGGGTATGAGATGAGGAAGAAGAATTATTAAAAACTGACTTTAATTATGGAATTTTGAATGAATATGAAAGAATTGGAATGATAATGATAATGAAAATGATAATGAATTTTTAAATGTGATACCTAGGCATTAGCAAGGATTGTGGTTCATCCCGCTTGCTCCGGATCAGTCATTGGGATACCTGGGAAGTAGCAAGACTTGTCGTTCGTCCCTCTTTCTCCAGGTCATTGATTGTGATGCCTGGTAGTAGCAGTAGTAGTGGATTATTCCACTTGCTCTAGGTTGAGCTTGTAAACACCCGCCTGGGTAGTAGCAGCAGTAGTGGTTACTCCACTTGCTCTGGGTTAAGTGGGTAGTAGCAAGGGGGTTGTGGCTCAGTCCCACTTGCTCCACGATAGGTGTTTTTGTCTAAGGTTAGCTACCAGGACATGTTGGATTTGACTATATAACCGAAATATGATATCATCAACCATATGGCAGACATACATCATATGCATTTATCTGTTTTATTTGAGTTTGCGTTAATTGGGTTTGCCTACTTGATTAACTATGTCTATTTGTTATATGTTCTGCATGCTGTAACTGCATTCTATCTGTGTTTTCTTTATCTGTCTTGTGTGTCTTTGCAACTGAGAGATCCCTCATGCTGACGGAGGTGACGCTGAGGGTTGTTCCACTAGTGGTTCGGGGGGTTAGCAGAAACGGAAAGTGAAGGATTGAATTACCATTAGATTGGAAGAGACAGAAAGTTGATTATAGGGTTAGGGTTTAATGAGACAGCAAGTGAATTGTAGAATTAGAGTTAGATTGAGACTTGGGCACCTTAGTGAGTTTTACCAAATTTATGGTTTAGTTTATTCCTTTAAGTTTAATTCTGAGTGTTGGAGTTCTAGGAATGCCTCTGGCTTTTTCGAGATCTTATATATTATCTTTGTAGGCACTGTAACACCCTAACTATCAAAAATCACGCTTCCGGCTGCACCACTCTGATAGCTCGGATATTACGACGACTCTTATACTATTTAATACTAAAATATGAGCCTGTTTAAAACTTTAAACCGCAATAGCGCTCCAAAATACTTTTTGATAGGTAACATACATCCATACATACAGTACAACTTACAAAACTCACAAAGAATATATATATAATTTTATAAGCAGTAACTAATACAATTCCTATCCCTCTTACAGAATGTATAAAGATAAAGACGAGGGATCAATAATTAATAACTAAAGCAATACAAAACATCATGACAACAACAACTAGGTAAACTCTTCGTGACTTCTGCGTCCATATCCTGAAAAGAGAAATTTGTAGGGGGGTGAGAACATCATCCTCGAAAGGGTTCTCAGTAGAGGGTTTTTGAGAATTACTATAATAGGATACGCGAGATAAAATCGTTACAGTGATTAATAACCGCCTTATGTATCTTTTCAAAAGCAAAGGTCTACTATAAAAAAGTATCTGAAATCTTTTCTGAAAGAGGAAACTGTTTATTTCTTATAAATTCAAATGCCTTTCAAAAAGTTCATCTATGCTGAATCAGGTTAGTTTTTCATACTTTTCCAAACCAGAAACATCAACCAGACATGGCATTCGGCCCACCTCATGATCAACCACGGCTCTAGGCCCAAACAACCCAAACAATAACCAATCACCACAGTTCAACAGAGTCTCAGGCGCAGACACAAATAGGAAAGTTCAAGCACAAACAAACAGTTACTACAAGTAGAACAATTAGCAGATAATCACAGGTAATCACAAAGGCAAACCAAGTACAATATGCACACCCAAACAATGTCACATAGATGCATATGATGAATGCCTGTCCTAGTGGCTGATGATATCATCTGTCGGTTATAAAGCCAACCCAACAAGTCCAGGTAGCTAACCATTGGACTGTCCCTCTGTCGTGCATCCCCAACTCGAGTTATTCACAATCATAATCATAATTCACATCCAACACCCTCACTGGTGTTTATTCACGGGGGCGAGCTCATCCAGAACTTTCACAGTGTTCGGCCACACTTACGACGTAGGGTCAGCAGAGTATCGAGTCTCAACCTGGAGCACGTGGTAGCTAGCCACTACTTTCACCCAGGAAAACTTGTATCTCAGATAATTGGAAGTGCAACAATCAGTTTATCAGCTCAAAATCATTCATATTCATACTCAACCAAATGGCTCATAACATATTCCACAATCAGCCATAATTCATTATCATATACAGCCATTCCGGCTCATAACATAAAAGCACTTCCACCATCCAACATCATCAAACTCATAAAATCATCATTCAAGCCATAAATCACTTTTTCTCAATTCAATTTACTTTGAAATCAGAAATCAATTCTTTCCAACCTTGGCTTTAAAATTCCCATTTCACAAATCTTTTCAGGCTCATAGCCACTTTTCCTCAAATGTAACTTTCTCTTTTCTAAAACAAAGTCAAACTCAGCATCATATTTCCAAAATTCAAAAACCAGGCCAAATTAAAATCTCCTTTGAAGGATTCAAAATCATTCATCCTAATATAGGATTCGATAATAAAATTTCTCAGCCGAGTCTCAAGACTTTAGGGAAGGACAACCTATCTCAATTTCTTAAAAATTCATTGAAATTCTTAAAATCATAGATCCTTGGTTTAAGCAAATAAAAACAGAGTTTATTATTAAACCAGATCATATAAAGTCACAAGTCCCAACCCAATCCAAAGTCAATTCACTTGAAACGGAACCGATTCATTTAAATTAAAACCACTTTCAAGTTTCTCCTTAAAACCAATTCTCTGACTTCTTCCAAAATGTCACAAACGCAATTATTCAGTCAAAGTCCAATTTCCTTTAAAATCACTAAAAGCTCCTCTGAACGAAATCTTTAAGTCAAACCAAAAGCAAAAGTCCTTTTTATATTAAAATCAATATTAGAACATAATACTTTCCTTCGGTGATTCAAATGGTAAAATAATTCATTTATAAATAAATCGAATTCAAGACATATAGTTTACTTAAATAAATTAAGCTCGAAAACATAAATACTTTCTTAATAAATCAAATAATACAATTTCTCAAATCCAAACCTTTCTAAATAACTTTTCAAACATAGTCTAGGATTTTTATAGAAATTTCGGCAATACCTCCCCTAAAACTTGGACTTTGCCACCCGGTTTGGGTCCCAGCTAAACCATTCCACAATCCTTTTCAACAGTCCAAAATCCAAAATTAGTTCAAAAACAAGCTAAATCCAACAGTCACCTCATTTTCATATCTCAAGGGAACCGTTTTAAAATCAAATCATTATCAACCGATTAAACTCATTTCCAAAACTTTAAAGAAACAATTTAGCAACAATTCATTTATCAAAACCAAACAATAATCTAATCAAAACATATAATCATATTCATCCAAGGTAGCCAAACAATACATAAGACTGGTACAATCACTAAAAGTATATAATTCTCACACCAGTATCCATTTATAATAATTCCAGATATAAAATAGCTTTTTAGAAAAAGCCCCTACCTCAATACACAAAATCATAACCCAAACGCGCCACAGGAACCTTTTCTCTCAACCCAAAATCACCGACAACCACAACCTCAGCTCAAAGCCACTTTCGTAGTAACCACAGCAACTCTAATCGCGACATACAACAACTGAAACTCAATCTTATAGCAATTAACGCCGCAAAACTTTAGCGTATGATAACAGAGCAGCGATTAAAGGACTCTTCAAAACAAAAACGCTTACCGTACTCGAGGGAACCAAGTAGCGGTAGCACCAATGGCAGTTTCGGCAACACCAACGCCACATCCGGTGACCAGAACGATGGCAACTCGCGATAAACTCCTAGCACAACCAGCCTTAGCAACAACTCTCATGGCAATGGAGAACTTAACGGATAAAGAAGCAGAAGCAGGGTTAGAGCTTACCAACACAGAGGACTCAACGACTGTTTTCGGCGACAGAGGCAGTGACAGTGTTTTTCCGGCGGTAGAAGCGGTGATGAGCGGATAATTTATACGCTTTTTGGCATTATTTTTAGTATGTTTTTAGTATATTTTAGTTAGTTTTTATTAGTTTTTATTCAAAAATCACATTTCTGGACTTTACTATGAGTTTGTGTGTTTTTCTATGATTTCAGGTATTTTTTGGCTGAAATTGAGGGACCTGAGCAAAAATCTGATTCAGAGGCTGAAAAAGGACTGCAGATGCTGTTGGATTCTGACCTCCCTGCACTCGAAGTAGATTTTCTGGAGCTACAAAATCTCAGTTGGCGCGCTCTCAATTGAGTTGGAAAGTAGACATCCTGGGCTTTCCAAAAATATATAATAGTCCATACTTTGCCTGAGATTTGATGGCCCAAACCGGCATTCCAAGTCAGCATAAAAATTCTGGCGTCAAAACGCCAGAACTGGCATGAAAGCTGGAGTTAAACGCCCAAACTGGCACAAAAGTTGGCGTTTAACTCCAAGAAAGGTCTCTACACGTGAAAGCTTCAATGCTCAGTCCAAGCACACACCAAGTGGGCCCTAGAAGTGGATTTTTACACTAACTATTCTAGCTTACTCATTTTCTGTAACCTTAGGTCACTAGTTTATTATAAAAACTACTTTTAGTGATTCATCTTGTACCTCATGACACTCTACATGTTTCATATTGTATCTTCTACGGCATGAGTCTCTAAACCCCATGGTTGGGGGTGAGGAGCTCTGCTGTGTTTTGATGATTTAATGCAATTACTACTGTTTTCCATTCAATCACGCTTGCTTCCATTCTAAGATATTCACTCGTACTTCAACTTGATGAATGTGATGATCTGTGACACTTATCACCATTCTCAACCTATGAACGCGTGCCTGACAACCACCTCCGTTCTACCTTAGACTGAGTGCTTATCTCTTAGCCTCCTGGTTCAGATTAAAGTCTTCGTGGTATAAGCTAGAATTAATTGGCAGCATTCTTGAGATCTGGAACGTCTAAACCTTGTCTGTGGTATTCTGAGTAGGATCTGGGATAGGATGACTGTGACGAGCTTCAAACTCACAAGTGCTGGGCATAGTGACAGACGCAAAAGGATCAATGGATCCTATTCCAACATGAGTGAGAACCGACAGATGATTAGCCGTGCGGTGACAGCGCATTTGGACCATTTTCACTGAGAGGACGGATGGTAGCCATTGACAACGGTGATCCACCAACATACAGCTTGCCATGGAAGGAACCTTGCGTGCATGAAGAAGAAGACAGTAGGAAAGCAGAAATTCAGAAGACAGTGCATCTCCTAAACCTCAACCTGTTCTTCATTACTGCATAACAAGTATTTATTTCATGTTCTTTTACTTTTTACAATTAATTCTAAGAATTATTGATATCCTGACTAAGAGTTACAAAATAACCATAGCTTGCTTCAAGCCGACAATCTCCGTGGGATCGACCCTTACTCACGTAAGGTATTACTTGGACTACCCAGTGCACTTGCTGGTTAGTTGTGCGGAATTGCAAAAGTGTGATTGTGATTTCGTGCACCAAGTTTTTGGCGCCGTTGCCGGGGATTGTTCGAGTTTGGACAACTGACGGTTTATCTTGTTGCTTAGATTAGGAATAATTTATTTTTGTTGGTTTAGAGTCACTAAATTTGAGTTTTTTATTTGAGTTAGTTTCATATTTTAAGTTTGGTGTCAATTGCATGCTTTTATCTTCTTTTAATTTTTCGAATTTGCATGTTCTTATTTCTTTCTTGATCTTTAAAAATTCTAAGTTTGGTGTCTTCTTTGTGTTTTCCTTTAAATTTTCGAAAAAATTTATGTTTGATTTTCTAAAAATTTTAAGTTTGGTGTCCCTTGTGCTTTTATTTACTTAAAATTTTTTCAAAAATTTGTTCGTGGTGTTCATCTTGATCTTCAAAGTGTTCTTGGTGTTCATCTTGACATTCAAAGTTTTCTTGTTTGTTCTCTTTGTTTTGATCTAAAATTTCTAAGTTTAGTGTCATTTTGTTGTTTTTCTCTTTCCTCATTAAAATTCAAAAATAAAAAAATATCTTTTCCTTATTTTACTCATAAATTTCAAAATTTTGCATTAAATTAGTCAAAGATTTTCAAAATCATATCTTTTTTTTAGTCAAGTCAAAATTCTAATTTCAAAAATTGATCTTTTCAAATCTTTTTCAAAAAAATCAAATCTTTTTAATTTCTTCAATCATATCTTTTCAATCATATCTTTTTTAATAAATTGCAATCATATCTTTTCAATCATATCTTTTTCAAAATAATTTTCAATCATATCTTTTTGATTGCTAATTTCAAAAACTTTTTCAAAAAAAAAAAAAAATCACCTAACTACTTTTCTCTTTCATATTTCGAAATTAACTAAGCATTCTCTTTCCAAAATCTTTTTAATTAATTAATTAGTTTAGTTTTCAATTTGCTTTTATTTCATTTTCTTCTAATTTTTGAAAGTTTTATTTTATCTTCCATTTATTTTGTTTTATTTTTTTCGGTTACTTTTAATTAAATAAAATAAAAAAATGAAAAATATAATTTAATTGCAATTCATATCAATTCCCTTTTCTCCATCATGGACATAAGTGGAAATGAACAGTTCAGAAGGACTCTGGGGTCATATGCTAACCCCATTACAGCTGCATATGGGAGTAGCATCTGTATACCTCCCATCAAAGCAAGCAGTTTTGAGCTAAATCCTCAGCTCATTATCATGGTGTAGCAAAATTGCCAGTATTCCGGTCTTCCACAGGAAGAACCTACTGAGTTTCTAGCACAGTTCCTATAAATTGCTGACACAGTACGTGATAAAGAAGTGGATCAGGATGTCTACAGATTATTACTGTTTCTATTTGTTGTAAAAAATCAAGCTAAAAGGTGGTTAAATAACCAACCCACAGCAAGCATAAAAACATGGAGACAGCTATCAGACAAATTCCTGAATCAATTTTACCCTCCAAAAAGGATGACACAGCTGAGGTTGGACATCCAAGGCTTTAAACAAGAGGATCATGAATCCCTTTATAATGCCTGGGAGAGGTACAGAGGGATGCTAAGGAAATGCCCCTCTGAAATGTTTTTAGAGTGGGTACAGTTAGACATCTTCTACTATGGGCTTACAGAAAGAGCTCAAATGTCTCTAGACTACTCAGCTGGTGGATCCATACACATGAGAAAGACGATTGAAGAAGCTCAAGAACTCATTGACACGGTTGCTAGAAATCAACATCTGTACTCAAGCAGTGAGTTCTTTATAAAAGAAGCGGCTAGGACAGTAACTACTGATCCTAATCCTCAAGAACAGATTGTTGAACTTAATCAGCAATTAGTCCTTATGACAAAACAATTAGCAGAATTTAAAGAGATTCTCCAAGATACTAAAAATGCTAACAAGAATATGAAAGCACAATTGAATCAGACAAGACAGCAGCTATCTAAACAGATAACAGAAGAATGCCAATCTGTCCAACTAAGGAGCAGGAAGACATTGAATAATTCAGCTCAAAGTAGTAAAAAGCCAAGAAAGGAACAACTGATAGAGGATGACCAAACCACTGCCCAAAATCCCTCTGAGGACAGTAAGAGCCCAGAGAGGAATAATTCTGGCATTCAAACGCCAGAAAAGGGAGAAAAGTTGGCGTTGAACGCCCATTTTTTGCCCAGTTCTGGCGTTCAAATGCCAGAAAAGGGTGGGAAGCTGGCGTTAAATGCCCATCCAGCACCCAATCCTGGCGTTCAAACGCCAATGAGGGATCAGACACCTGCAAGTGCTGATAGTAACCCCTCTAAGAAGGCTTCTCCAACCACGTCTGTAGGGAATAAACCTGCAGCAACTAAGGTTGAAGAATATAAAGCCAAGATGCCTTATCCTCAGAAACTCTGCCAAGCAAAACAGGATAAATAATTTGCCCGCTTTGCAGACTATCTTAGGACTCTTGAGATAAAGATCCCATTTGCAGAGGCACTCGAGCAAATACCCTCTTATGCTAAGTTCATGAAAGAGATCTTAAGTCATAAGAAGGATTGGAGAGAAACTGAAAAGGTGTTTCTCACTAAAGAATGCAGTGCAGTCATTCTGAAAAGCTTACCAGAGAAGCTTCAAGATCCAGGAAGCTTTATGATACCATGCACATTAGAGGGTGCTTGTACCAAGACAGCTCTATGTGACCTTGGAGCAAGTATCAACTTAATACATGCATCCACTATTAGAAAGCTTGGCTTGACTGAAGAAGTCAAACCAACCCGGATATGTCTTCAACTTGCTGATGGCTCCATTAAATATCCATCAGGCATAATTGAGGACATGATTGTCAAGGTTGGGCCATTTACCTTTCCCACTAACTTTGTAGTGCTGGAAATGGAGAAGCACAAGAGTGCAACTCTCATTCTAGGAAGACCTTTCCTAGCAACTGGACGAACTCTTATTGATGTACAAAAAGGGGAAGTGACCCTGAGAGTCAATGAGGATGAGTTCAAGTTAAATGCTATCAAAGCTATGCAGCATCCAGACACATCAAATGACTGCATGAGCACTGATATTATTGACTCTTTGGTGGAAGAGATCAATATGACTGAAAGTCTCAAATCAGAGCTAGAGGACATCTTTAAAGATGTTCAGCCTGATCTGGAAGAATCAATGGAAATAAAAGAACCTTTGAAAATTCCTCAGGAAGAGGATAAGTGATAAACTCATATTTTATGATATATTTTGTGCTTAATTTGAGTGATTTATTCAATCCTTCACCCACTTATTCATATTAATTGCATGGTTTTACTTTCCCTTCCTTATTATGTGATGTATGTGAAAAACATGTTTTCTATGCTTTAAAATTAATTATTTTAATTACCTTTATTTCCATTCGAAGCCGTGATTAGTGTGTTGAGTATTTTCAGATTTTCTAAGGCAGGAATGACTTAAAGGATGAAAAAGAAAACATACAAAGATGGAAGAAAAGCACAAAACGGAGTTTCTAAAGAAACTGGCATCCACGCGATCGCATGGGCGACGCAGACGTATGCCAAGCGCGAATCAACAGTGACGCGGCTGCATGACTGACACGACCGCGCGCCTTAAGCAAAACACATATGACGCGGCCGCATGACTGACGCGACCGCGTGACAAGAAAAGCTCCGACTGATGCGACCGCGTGACCCACGCGGACGCGTGACAGAGGCCACGCACCGGAAATTGCAGAAAATGCTCCCAGCGATTTCTGAAGCCCTTTTTGGCCCAAATCTAAGTCCAGAAGGCATAGACCAGAGGTTATGAAGTGAGGGAATGCATCCATTCAAGGAGAGCTCGCCAATTTAGTTACTTCTGATGATTTAGATTTAGTTTGGAGAGAGGTTCTCTCCTCTCTCTCTCTTAGGATTTAGGATTTCTCTTAATTTTAGGAGTGACTCTTGGTGCACGAAAATTACTTCACACTATCTAATTCCTCACAACTAACCAGCAAGTGCACTGGGTCGTCCAAGTAATACCTTACGTGAGTAAGGGTCGAATCCCACGGAGATTGTTGGCTTGAAGCAATCTATGGTTATCTTGTAACTCTTAGTCAGGAAAACAATTCACTTATCAAATTGAATTACGAAAAATAAGAGAGTATGAAATAAATACTTATTATGCAGTAATGGAGAATATGTTGGGGTTTTGGAGATGCTTTGTCTTCTGAATTTCAGCTTTTCTCTTGTATTCCTCTTCCCTCATGCATGCAAAAGTGCAAAGTTCCTTCCATGGCAAGCTCTATGTAAGGTGTCACCGTTGTCAATGGCTACTTCCCATCTCCTCAGTGAAAATGGTCCAAATGCTCTGTCACAGCACGGCTAATCATCTAGAGGTTCTCGATCATACTGGAATAGGATTTACTATCCTTTTGCGTCTGTCACTATGCCCAGCACTCGCGAGTTTGAAGCTCGTCACAGTCATCCAATCCCAGAATCCTACTTGGAATACCACAGACAAGGTTTAGACTTTCCGGATTCTCCTGAATGACGCCATCAATTCTAGCTTATACCACGAATATTCTGATTATGGAATCTAAGAGATACTCATTCAATCTAATATAGAACGGAGGTGGTTGTCATGCACACGTTCATGGGTTGAGGAAGGTGATGAGTGTCATGGATCATCACCATCTCCATAATTAAGCGCGAATGAATATCTTAGATAGGAACAGGCATGTTTGAATGGAAAATAGAAGTACTTGCATTAATTCATCGAGACGCTGCAGAGCTCCTCACCCCCAACAATGGAGTTTAGAGACTCATACTGCCAAAAGGTATAAATTTTAGATCTAAAATGTCATGAGATACAAAATAAATCTCTAAAAGTTGTTTAAATACTAAACTAGTAACCTAGGTTTACAGAAAATGAGTAAATTATGATAGATAGTGCAGAAATGTACTTCTGGGGCCCACTTGGTGTGTGCTGGGGCTGAGACTAAAGCTTCTCACGTGTCTGGGCTGTTTTGGGCGTTCAACGCCAGGTTGTAACCTATTTCTGGCATTGAACTCCAACTTGTAACCTGTTTCTGACGCTGGACGCCAGACTGCAACATGGAACTGGCATTGAACGCCAGTTTACGTCATGTATCCTTGAGCAAAGTATGGACTATTATATATTGCTGGAAAGCCCTGGATGTCTACTTTCCAACGCAATTGGAAGCGCGCCAATTGGACTCCTGTAGTTCCAGAAAATTCATTCCGAGTGCAGAGACGTCAGAATCCAACAACATCAGCAATCCTTTTTCAGCCTGAATCAGATTTTTGCTCAGCTCCCTCAATTTCAGCCAGAAAATACCTGAAATTACAGAAAAGCACACAAACTCATAGTAAAGTCCAGAAATATGAATTTTTTCCTAGAAACTAATTAAAATATACTAAAAACTTAACTAAAACATCCTAAAAACTACATGAAATTAACCCCAAAAAGCGTATAAAATATCCGCTCATCACAACACCAAACTTAAACTGTTGTTTGTCCCCAAGAAACTAGACAAATAAAATAGAATACAAATAAGTCACGAAGCAATAATATCTCAGAGTTTTTTTGAGTGAAGCTCAGATTCTAATTAAATGAGCGGGACTAGTAGCTTTTTGCTTCCGAACAGTTTTGGCATCTCGCTTTATCCATTGAAGCTCAGAATGATTGGCATCTACAGGAACTTAGAATTCAGATAGTGTTATTGATTCTCCTAGTTCAGTATGTTGATTCTTGAACATAGCTACTTTTATGAGTCTTGGCCGTGGCCCTAAGCACTTTGTTTTCCAGTATTACCACTGGATACATAAATGCCACAGACACATAATTGGGTGAACCTTTTCAGATTGTGACTCAGCTTTGCTAAAGTCCCCAATTAGAGGTGTCCAGGGTTCTTAAGCACACTCTGTTTTTTTTTGCTTTGGACCTTGACTTTAACCGTTCAGTCTCAAGTTTTCACTTGACACCTTCACGCCACAAGCACATGGTTAGGGACAACTTGGTTTAGCCGCTTAGACCAGGATTTGATTCCCTTAGGCCCTCCTATCTACTGATGCTCAAAGCCTTGGATCCTTTTTACTACCCTTGCCTTTTGGTTTTAAGGGCTATTGGCTTTTTCTGCTTGCTTTTTTTTTTGCAATTGTATTCACTGCTTTTTCTTACTTCAAGAATCATTTTTATGATTTTTCAAATTATCAATAACATGTCTCATGTTCATTCTTTCAAGAGCCAACATATTTAACATTCAAGAACATCAAATTCCAAAGACATATGCTCTGTTCAGGCATTCATTCAGAAGGCAGAGAGCATTGCCACCACATGTAAACAATTAGAATTTATTTTATTAAAAATTCGAAAAATATTGCCTCCTTATTCTAAAGAAAATCTTCTATTTTATTCATGTTTAATGATGATGAGAAAAATAAATTTTAGCTTAATTGGAGATAAAATAACTACTAATTACTATTATAACTTCTAAGGTAAAACTAAAAAAAGAACAATTATCACAGAGTTAAGGTTAAGATTAGAGCTCAACAACATTGAGTTTGGGATGTGGATGTTCCTCTAGTCTGTGGAGTGCTTGGTCCTTCAAGAGATAACTTCTGACGCTTCAGTTCCTTTAAGTCACGCCCTTGCTCTTCTTGTTCTCTGAGTAGTTTGCAGAGCATACTATTTTGATTTTGCTGTTCTTCCTTTATTTGGTCCATAGATTCTTGCAACTTGGTAACAGATGCTTCAAGCTGTTCCCAATATTAAAATTGAGGGACTTCCGGGAGAAATTCTTGTGCCCTCCTCTTGATGGGGTCATCCTGCACTTGTTGTTTTTCCATTGTGGTTTTAGTGATTGGTTGCTCCACTGAAATGTACTCCGTTATTCCCATCCTTACTCCAGCATCTTTGCAGAGCATAGAATGGTGGATGAGAGGAGGGAGGCCGAATGTGTTTTTAAAAGGGAAGGGGGGTGGGTTTTCGAAAATAAGGATAAAGATAAGATAGAAGATATGATTTATAAAAAAAATAAGTATGATATGAAAAGATGTGATTTAAAATTGAAAAGATATGAAAGATATTTGAAAAAGATAAATTTGGATTTTGAAAAAGATAATGTGGAGATTTGAAAAAGATATTGATGAGTTGAAAGGATTTTAGAAGGAAAAGAGATAGATTTGTTTTGAAAATTTTGAAAAAAAGAGTTGGATTGGATTGAAAAAAGAATTTGTGTTTATGGATTAAGATACATTTGATATTTTTTTAGAGTAGGTTTTTAGAAATTAGGGATTTTAGAAATCAGGGTTTGTAACATGTTTATGCAAGAAATCATGAATTGAAACATGAAAATCAAAATTAAAATGAAAAATATGAAGTAAAAACGAATTTACCTCTTCCCCACCGTCCTGGCGTTAAACGCCCAAACGCTGCATGTTTTGGGCGTTTAACGCCCAATTGCTGCTTCTCCTGGGCGTTCAACGCCCAGCTGTTGCTTCTTTCTGGCGTTGAACGCCAGGAACTCCTTTGTCACTGGGCGTTTTTCTGAACGCCCAGGACCCTATAAATTTGGCGTTAAACGCCCAGAAGATGCTTCTTTCTGGCGTTTAACGCCCAGTAGATGCTTCTTTTGGGCGTTGAACGCCTAAAACAGACTTTTACTGGCGTTTTCTTGCCAGTGAGCTCTCTTTCTCTATTTTGTGTGCTGAATCCTTCTGTAACCCTGTGAACTTATACAATTGACTTTTTACCTTAGTAGCAATGAACTTTATATAAACAAATAAAATCAAGAATAGGACAAAATACAGAAAAAGTCTTCCCAATGGCTGGGTTGCCTCCCAGCAAGCGCTTCTTTATTGTCTTTAGCTGGACCTTGCTGAGCTTTTAATCTAGCTTCAGCCTTGAGCACTCTTTCTCAACATTGCCTTCAAGATAGTGCTTGATTCTCTGTCCATTAACAATGAACTTCTTATCAGAATCAATGTCTTGAAGCTCCACATAACCATATGGTGATACACTTGTAATCATATATGGTCCCCTCCACCGGGATTTCAGTTTTCCTGGGAATAGCTTGAGCCTAGAGTTAAACAACAGAACCTTTTGTTCTGGTTCAAAGATTCTAGATGACAGCTTTCTGTCATGCCACCTTTTAGATTTCTCTTTATAAAGCTTGGCATTTTCGAAAGCAGTGAATCTGAATTCCTCTAGCTCATTCAGCTGGAGCAATCTTTTTTCTCCAGCTAATTTGGCATCAAAGTTTAGGAATCTGGTTGTCCAGTAGGCCTTATGTTCCAGTTCCACGGGCAGGTGACAAGCCTTACCATACACAAGTTGGTATGGAGAGGTCCCTATAGGAGTCTTGAATGCTGTTCTGTAAGCCCACAGAGCATCATCCAGCCCTCTTGCCCAATCCTTTCTACGGGTACTGACAGTCCGTTCCAGGATTCTTTTTAGTTCTCTATTAGAGACTTCAGCTTGCCCATTTGTCTGTGGATGATATGGAGTGGCCACCTTGTGGCTAATCCCATACCGGACCATGGCAGAGTAAAGCTGTTTATTATAGAAGTGAGTGCCCCCATCACTGATTAGTACTCTAGGGACACCAAACCTGCTGAAGATATGTTTCTGGAGGAATTTCAGCACTATTTTAGTATCATTAGTGGGTGTGGCAATGGCCTCTACCCACTTTGATACATAATCGACTGCCACCAGAATATAAGTGTTTGAGTATGATGGTGGGAAAGGCCCCATGAAGTCAATTCCCCATACATCAAACAACTCAATCTCCAAGATCCCTTGTTGAGGCATGGTGTAACCATGAGGCAGATTACCAGCTCTCTGGCAACTGTCACAGTTACGTACAAACTCTCGAGAATCTCTATAGAGGGTAGGCCAGTAGAAGCCACATTGGAGGACCTTGGTGGCTGTTCACTCACCTCCGAAATGGCCTCTATATTGTGATCCATGACAATGCCATAAGATCCTCTGTGCTTCTTCTCTAGGCACACACCTACAGATTATTCCGTCTGCACATCTCTTAAAGAGATAGGGTTCATCCCACAAGTAGTACTTTGCATCAGTAATTAATTTTTTCTTTTGTTGCCTGTTGTACTCCTTGGGTATGAACCTTGCAGCTTTATAGTTTGCTATGTTTGCAAACCATGGTGTTTCCTGAATGGCGAATAAATGCTCATCCGGAAAGGTTTCAGAGATCTCAAAAGAGGGGNNNAATGTCCAGTCTGGTGCAGAGATAACTGGTGCTGTGACCAGCTTAGCTTTCAGAGTTTCAAACGCCTGCAGGCATTCTGTGTCAAACACAAATGGCATGTCAGCAGCTAGCAGGTTGCTTAGAGGTTTTGCAATTTTTGAAAAATCCTTTATAAACCTCCTATAGAATCCTGCATGCCCCAGAAAGCTTCTGATTGCCTTAACATTGGCAGGTGGTGGTAATTTTTCAATTGTCTCTATTTTAGCTTGATCCACCTCTATTCCCTTGTTTGAAATTTTATGCCCAAGGACAATCCCTTCAGTCACCATAAAGTGACATTTTTCCCAGTTTAAAACCAGGTTGGTCTCTTGGCATCTTTTCAAAACCAATGTCAGGTGATCAAGACAGGAGCTGAATGAGTCTCCATATACTGAGAAGTCATCCATGAAGACTTCCAGAAATTTTTCCACCATATCAGAGAAAATAGAGAGCATGCATCTCTGAAAGATTGCAGGCGCATTACACAGCCCAAATGGCATCCTTCTGTAAGCAAACACTCCAGATGGACATGTGAATGCTATTTTCTCTTGATCCTGGGGATCTACTGCAATTTGGTTGTAGCCTGAATAGCCATCCAAAAAACAGTAATAATCATGATCTGCTAGTCTTTCTAGCATCTGGTCTATGAATGGTAAAGGAAAATGATCCTTTCTGGTGGCTGTATTGAGCCTTCTGTAGTCAATACACATGCGCCACCCTATAACTGTTCTTGTAGGAACCGGTTCATTTTTTTCATTATGAACCACTGTCATGCCTCCCTTTTTGGGGACAACTTGGACAGGGCTTACCCAGGGGCTATCAGAAATAGGATAAATAATCCCAGCCTTCAGTAATTTGGTGACCTCTTTCTGCACCACTTCCTTCATGGCTGGATTTAGCCGCCTCTGTGGTTGAACCACTGGCTTAGCATTGTCCTCCAATAAGATCTTGTGCATGCATCTAGCTGGGCTTATGCCCTTAAGGTCACCTATGGACCACCCAAGAGCTGTCTTGTGTGTCTTTAGCATTTGAATTAGTGTGTCCGCTTCCTGTGGATTTAAAGCAGAGCTTATGATCACTGGAAAAATGTCACCTTCTCCCAGAAATGCATATTTCAGGGATGGTGGTAATGGTTTGAGCTCGGGTTTAGGAGGTTTTTCCTCTTCCTGAGGAAATTTCAGAGCCTCTTTCAATTCCTCTGAATCCTCAAGATCAGGCTGAACATCTTTAAAGATATCTTCCAACTCTGACTCCAGACTCTCAGCCATGCTGATTTTCTCTACCAAAGAGTCAATAAGATCAACTTTCATGCAGTCTTTTGGTGTGTCTGGATGCTGCATGGCATTGACAGCATTCAACTTAAACTCATCCTCATTGACTCTCAGGGTGACTTCCCCCTTTTGGACATCAATGAGAGTTCGTCCAGTTGCTAGGAAAGGTCTTCCTAGAATGAGAGTAGCACTCTTGTGTTCTTCCATTTCCAGCACTACAAAGTCAGTGGGAAAGGCGAATGGCCCAACCCTGACAATCATGTCCTCAATCACGCCGGATGGGTATTTAATGGAGCCATCAGCAAGTTGGAGACATATCCGGGTTGGTTTAACTTCTTCAGTTAAACCAAGCTTTCTGATAGTGAATGCAGGTATTAGGTTGATGCTTGCCCCAAGATCACATAAAGCTGTCTTGGTGCAATTACCCTTTAATATGCATGGTATCAGAAAGCTCCCAGGATCTTTAAGCTTTTCAGGAAAGCTTTTCAGAATGACTGCACTGCATTTTTCAGTGAGGAGAACTCTTTCAGTTTCTCTCCAATCCTTCTTATGACTCAAGATCTCTTTCATGAACTTGGCATAAGAAGGTATTTGCTCAAGTGCTTCTGCAAACGGAATCTTTATTTCAAGAGTCCTGAGATAATCTGCAAAGCGAGCAAATTGCTTATCCTGCTCCTATTGGCAGAGTTTTTGAGGATAAGGTATCTTGGCTTTATATTCCTCAACTTTGGTTGCTGCAGGTTTATTTCCTACAGAAGTGGTTGAAGAAGCCCTTTTAGAGGGATTGTCATCAGCACTTGTGTGTGTTTGATCCCTCACTGGCAATTGAGTGCCAGGGTTGGAAGCTGGAGTGACGTTAGACGCCAATTCCTCATCTGTTCCTGGCGTCTGAACGCCAGAACTGTGCTTCCTTTGGGCGTTCAACGCCAGTTTCTTGCTTGTTTCTGGCGTTGAACGCCAGTCCTGAGCATGGTTTGGGCGTTCAGCGCCAGCCTTCCACCCAATTATTTAACCACCTCTTAGCTTGGTCTTTTACAGCAAATGGGAACAGTAATAATCTGTAGACATCCTGATCTACTTCCTTATTATGTACTGTGTCAGCAATTTGTAAAAACTGTGCCAGAAACTCTGTAGGTTCTTCTTGTGGAAGACCGGAATACTGACAACTTTGCTGCACCTTGATAATGAGCTGAGGATTCAACTCAAAGCTACTGACTCCAATGGAGGGTATACTGATACTACTCCCATATGAAGCAGTGGTGGGGTTAGCATATGACCCCAGAGTCCTTCTGGACTATTCATTTCCACTTAGATCCATGATGGAGAAAAGGAGATGATGTAAAATAGAGAAAAAATATTTTTATTTATTTATTTATTTATTTATTTATTTCGAAAATAAAATAAATTAAATTAAAATAAATAAAAATGGGTGAAGATTTTTGAAAAATGGAGAGAGAGAAAAAAAATGGTTAGGAAGTTTTGAAAAAGATATGATTGAAAGGATTTGATTGGAAAAGATATGATTTGAAAAAGATATGATTTTTAAATTTGATGACTAATTTAATGCTAATTTTTTGAAAATTATGAGTAGAATAAGGAAAAGATATTATATTTTTTTTATTTTTGAATTTTATGATGAAAGAGAAAAACACACAAAAGACACATAACTTAAAATTTTTTAGATCTAATGCTCCTTGTTTTCAAAAATTTTGGAGGGAAAACACCAAAGAACACCAAACTTAAAAATTTTAAGATCAAAACACAAGGAAGACTCAAAGACACTTTGAAGAATCACAAGAACAACAAGAACATGAAGGAGGAACACCAAACTTAAAATTTTTAGAAAACCAAACTAAAATTTTCGAAAATTATAAAAAGATTAACAAGAAAATACCAAACTTAAAGTTTGGCACAAGATTTAATCAAAGAAAAAATATTTTTGAAAAGAAAGATTTTAAAAAGAAGATACCCAATTGCCAAGAATATAGACCAATGCTCTAGCCAATTGGACAGTAAATGTAACACTTGTTTTGAAGAAGTAATTTTTTATAACTAAAAAAAAAAAGAAAATAAGGATTTAAAAAAAAAAGAAAATTTCAACCAAAAACAATAATAGAAGACTCTAAACCAAAAATAAAAATTTTTCCTAATCTAAGCAACAAAATAAACCGTTAGTTGTCCAAACTCAAACAATCCCCGGCAACGGCGCCAAAAACTTGGTGCACGAAAATTACTTCACACTATGTAATTCCGTACAACTAACCAGCAAGTGCATTGGGTCGTCCAAGTAATACCTTATGTGAGTAAGGGTCGAATCCCACGGAGATTGTTGGCTTGAAGCAATCTATGGTTATCTTGTAACTCTTAGTCAGGAAAATAATTCACTTATCAAATTGAATTACGAAAAATAAGAGAGTATGAAATAAATACTTATTATGCAGTAATGGAGAATATGTTGGGGTTTTGGAGATGCTTTGTCTTCTAAATTTCAGCTTTTCTCTTGTATTCCTCTTCCCTCATGCATGCAAAAGTGCAAAGTTCCTTCCATGGCAAGCTCTATGTAAGGTGTCACCGTTGTCAATGGCTACTTCCCATCTCCTCAGTGAAAATGGTCCAAATGCTCTGTCACAGCACGGCTAATCATCTAGAGGTTCTCGATCATAC